>NC_047105.1:109167288-109467288 GCF_902500255.1 Thalassophryne amazonica
GATGAGTGACAGGTCAGCTTTAATGTGATGTGTAGAAGCTTTGAAGTTTGAGAAAGTAATGAGAAATGGGCCTCAAAGCAATGTTACAGATTGCAAACATTTGGTTGGGTGAAAATCAAGTAAGATGCTGTAATTCCAGTTATTGAACTCCAGTCTCCAGTACCAGTGTTGGAATGGTTGAGAATAAAGTTACATTTATAGTGCATAAACCATAAACCTACTCAAACCTAAGGCAAATGTAATTTATCTTTGTGGCATTGTATATAGTGTAGCAATTGTTTGTTAGTTTCCCTCTACAATTTATTTGTTAGTTCTGTATTCTGAAGTCATGACGGAGTTTCTGCTTCCACATTTTTTTTCCTCCCTAAAAATGGTGACATTGAACTGTATATGGTCACTTGACATCTAGAAAAGATGTAGGATATGCTGATTGCTCATGTACACGTTTTAATAAACAAGTTTGCCAATAAATAAAACACTTTTTGTACGCAAGTGTATTATTGAATGTTGATTACAGTATTTTACGTTTACCATGTCTCCTCACCAATTCCTGGAATATTGCATTTGATAGTTAAAAACATCAGTAAAGCTTAAATTGTGCTTTGGATGTTTGAGCAGAATGGATTTGATATTTGCATGACTAATGGACATGAAGTTTTATTTATTTATTTATTTTTTCACTAATGCGTAGCATTTTTTAAGCCTCTCTGTGTGCCCTGTGCACACAATTAGGCTGAGGATTAAATAAAAAAAAAAAAATGCAGTGCTGAGTCAATCTAAAATGTTATGAAATGTCAAACTTTGAATATTTAAAGGAAAAGTGAGCTTTGGAGTGTGTGTGTATGTATATAATATATATGCACATGCATTAGAGGCCAATTGAGAAGTTTTGAGCCTGACCCAACTGATATGGTTCTCAGTCTTTTGCATTCTGAGAAACCAACATTGCTGGTGTCACAACCACTTGAAGTATGCTTCACGTGGAAAACTGAAACACAAAGTTGCCTGAAAGTCTAAAATCAATGCAACAACTTCCAGAAATGTTCCACAAAGAAGGCTGTCAGTGGTCATTTATTTGAAGAAAAATAATTCCTGAATTTCTTGCGTTCATGAAGTGATGGTTTTCCCATTGATTCCCCCCCCCCCCCCCCCCCCCCCCCCCCCCCCCCCCCCTTAAAAGACAGATCATGTTTTCCAAAAGCCAATTGCCCACTCGCTTAATGCAGCCTGGTTTTACTGTGAGCAACCTGGAAATGACTGAACTACTTAAAATGACAGTTGAATTCCCATTGTTGATTTCAGTCCCCAAGGGTTGAGTGGATCATAATATTTTAGTTCAGTCACTGATGAACTCGTCCCATCTGCTCAAAGTGATGTTAATCAGTGAAATCACCTGCTGGAGTCAGTGGCTGCAAAGAAAACCTACACCCTCTTGGCCCTTTCTGGAATGTCTTCGACAACCACTGGTGTAAAGAATTATGCAATTAAATGAAAAACTACAATTTTCTAATCTGTTACTTTTATTTATTAAAGTACAACAAATAACTCAAAATCAACACATTTTTTAACGTTTCACAAACATTCAGTGATTAATATAGCCGCTGTTTTCAGTAACATTCATTTAATTACTCAATCCTCTTTCTGTAGTTAAGGATAATTTTAGTCATCAGTTCACCTAACCTGCATGTCTTTGGAAGTCAGTGGAAAAGCCCACGAACATGGGAACGCCACAGAGGACCAGGTTGAAAGTGACCCTAAGAGTTTCTCACTGTTAGGCAACAGGACTAACCACTGGCCCACAATGCCACCCCATAATTTAAATATTCAATTTCTGTTCATGTACAAATTGCAAAAACGTACATGAGGTATAATTTTCTTGTTTTGAAAATTTATTTTTTGACAGTGAAAACAAAGCCAGTTAACCTCTATAGAAGAACAAGCAACTTGTCACTTTGTATTAGTGCATCCAGGCCTTGTGACAGACTGGCATCCTGTCCAGGGTGTAATTGCCTTATGCCCTGTGGCTGCTGGGATAGGCTCCAACCCCCCACGACCTGATCTTGGATAAGCAGTTGACGATGTGTGTGTGTGCGTGCGCGCATCCGGAAGGTATTCACAGTGCTGTACTTTTTCCACTCTATTTCGTTATGTTACAGCCTTATTCCAAAATGGATTAAATTCATTTTTACCTCAAAACTTCTGTACACAATACCCCATAATGACAATGTAAAACTATGTTTTGAGATTTTTGCAAATTTATTAAAAATTCAAGAAAATTAAGAAATCATGTACATAAGTATTTATAGCCTTTGCTATGAATCTCAAAATTGAGCTCAGGTGCAACCTGTTTCCACTGATCAGCCTTGAAATGTTTCTACACCTTGATTGTAGTCTACCTGGGGTATATTCATTTGATTGGATGTGATTTGTAAAGGCACACACCTGTCTACATATACGGTCACTCAACTGACAGTGTATGTCAGAATACAAACCAAGCATGAAGTCAAAGGAATTGTCTGTAGACCTCCAAGACAGGATTGTCTTGGGGCAAAAATATGGGGAAGGGGACGGAAACATTTCTGCTGTGGAGGGAGGTGACCAAGAACACGGTGGTCACGCAATCAGAGCTTCAGCATTCGTCAGTGAAGAGAAGAGAACCTTATAGAAGCAGAACCATCTCTACAGCAATCCACCAATCAGGCCTGTATGGTAGAGTGGCCAGATGGACGTCACTCCTTAGTTAAATGCACATGGCATGCATGGCCACCTTGAGTTTGCCAAAAGGCAGCTGAAGGACTCTCTGACCATGAGAAACAAAATTCTCTGGTCTGATGAGACAAAAATTGAACTCTGGTATGAATGCCAGGTGTCATGTTTGAAGGAAACCAGGCACCGTCCCTGCAGTGAAGCATGGATAGAGGGAAAGATAAAGGCAGCAATGTTCAGACACACCCTGGATGAAAGCTCTAGAGAGCTCTTGACCTCAGACTGGGGTGACAGTTCATCTTTCAGCAGGACAATGGCCCTAAGCACACAGCCAAGATATCAAAGGAGTGGCTTCAGGACAACTCTGTGAATGTCCTTGAGTGGCCCAACCAGAGCCCAGACCTGAATCTGCTTGAACATCTCTGGAGAGATCTGAAAATGCTGTGCACCGACGCTCCCCATCCAACCTGAGGGAGCTTGAGAAGTGCACATACTGGATCTGCAAAGTTTGCATGAAGAGTTTGGTTTGTCTGTGGCACATGTTCAATTATCCGTAATATGCTTTATACAAGTATTTTTGATGTCAACAATTGTAATATATTTAGTAATGAGAAACAATCATTGCAATTCTGCATTTTTCATACAATATTAATGTGTGTCAGAATACAAAAGGTCATTTTTGCTACGTTTTCTCATCCTAGACTGTCACTCACGACCTGCACCTGTAGTCTTGCCTGTTCACCATTAGGGGGTGCTCGTGTACCAAGTTGCATTGCAGTTCAAGTTTGATTTTTAAAGTCTGTGATCAAAGAGCAATATTTTCTCATTACTGTAATTGATTACTGATATTCATGATGGATGTAATCATGCTGTGATTATATGCTACACTACACAAATGTGTACGTTTCTTCCATCAAGATCCTAAATAATAACAGCAATATACAATAATAACGTGTGTGTAATGTGTTGATTTTCTCTCCTTTAACACGTTTGTAATTGAGTTAATGGTGACATAATGTACAACCCCAATTCCAATGAAGCTGGGACGTTGTGTAAAATGTAAATAAAAACAGAATATAATGATTTGCAAATCCTCTTCAATCTATATTCAATTGAATACACCACAAATACAAGATACCTAATGTTCAAACTGATAAACTTTATTGTTTTTGTGCAAATATTTGCTCATTTTGAAATGGATGCCTGCAACACACTTCAAAAAAGCTGGGACAGTGGTATGTTTACCACTGTGTTACATCACCTTTCCTTCTAACAACACTCAATAAGTGTTTGGGAACTGAGGACACTAATTGTTGAAGCTCTGTAGGTAGAATTCTTTCCCATTCTTGCTTGATGTGCGACTTCAGTTGTTCAACAGTCCGGGGTCTCAGTTGTCGTATTTTGTGCTTCATAATGCGCGACACATTTTCAATGGGCGACAGGTCTGGACTGCAGGCAGGCCAGTCTCGTACCTGCACTCTTTTACTATGAAGCCACACTGTTGTAACACATGCAGAATGTGGCTTGGCATTGTCTTACTGAAATAAGCAGGGACGTCCCTGAAAAAGACGTTGCTTGGATGGCAGCATGTGTTGCTCCAAAATCTGGATGTACCTTTCAGCATTGATGGTGCCATCACAGATGTGTAAGTTGCCCATGCCATGGGTACTAACACACCCCCATATCATCACAGATGTGTAAGTTGCCCATGCCATGGGCACTAACACACCCCCATATCATCACAGATGTGTAAGTTGCCCATGCCATGGGCACTAACACACCCCCATATCATCACAGATGTGTAAGTTGCCCATGCCATGGGCACTAACACACCCCCATATCATCACAGATGTGTAAGTTGCCCATGCCATGGGCACTAACACACCCCCATATCATCACAGATGTGTAAGTTGCCCATGCCATGGGCACTAACACACCCCCATATCATCACAGATGTGTAAGTTGCCCATGCCATGGGCACTAACACACCCCCATATCATCACAGATGTGTAAGTTGCCCATGCCATGGGCACTAACACCCCCCCATATCATCACAGATGTGTAAGTTGCCCATGCCATGGGCACTAACACACCCCTATATCATCACAGATGCTGGCTTTTGAACTTTGCGCTGGTAAAGGTGCGTTTACACACAACCAAGACACGTTATGAATGTCATTTTTTGTCATTCGTGACACATTCCTGACATTCTTAATGTGACTTAACGCATCTGAATAGGTTTCTTAATAGTGCGTGTTGGTGCGTGATATTCTTGATATTCATGGAGCATGTTTTTGCCTGTCAAAAAATCTTCCACAAATGTCACACACCACCCTCATTTAGCCTCACGTCGTGGAGGTCGCAACTGAGTGTGTTGATCTGTCTTGATGAGTATTGATCCTTAATAGAACGTGACAACGTTTGTAGTGGTTCTATGGAAAGCCATCCATGCCACAATGACGCCACTTTCAGTCGCATTTCACCAAAAAAACGCCGTAAAAAACGCCGTTTTACCAGTTATTACGGCGCTTTTTACGCCATAATTAAAGACGACGCCGTTAAATGCGCCATAATTTGTCAATCAATACGCCGTTTTTTTTGTACGCCGCAATGGAGCCCTTAAAAAAAACGCCGTAAAAAACGCTGTTCCGATGCACACAACGTGCACTTCACGACGCGCGTATTTTACAGCGTTTGTACAGTATGATAATTATCTCCAGCCCCCTTTTTTCTCAGCCACTGAACTTGAAGTGTTTGTGTCCAATCGCTGATCAAGACAAGCAGACAGAATCAGTCCAGCACAGATCTCTTTGTGGCAAAGTTTGCTCCAACTTACCTCTTGTGTAGTTTAACATCGGCCAATATTCGGGGGGTTAGGCCGGAAAATAGCTCATACATTTACTTCCTCTTTTACATATCGTTTCGTTTTATTTTTTATTTTTTTAATAAATATGTTTCTGTCTTTCTTGAGTTTAGGTATTTTATGTCCCTAGTGTTTAACTATATCTGTAGTGTAGCAGTAAAGTGCTTGTCTTTTAGTTAGAACCTTGCAGGTTCAAATCCTGTGACTATATATATATATATATATATATATATATAATTTTACTAAAATACTCCCATTAAGATTAAGAACATCTTTTCCAAGAACGTCCTGGTCAAGATAAACAGCAGCAAATACAAAGCACAGTTACACGCTTACACAGACACAAACAAAAGGCAAATAAAAAGATCATAAAAATTTAAATTACAAGCATACTGTAAAAGCAAGTGCATATTATGGAGCTGGACTCAGGCGCTCTCAATTTGGATTTAAAAGCGCTTAGTGAAATTAATACTGGATCTTCTGGTGGCCAGAGCAGGCCACCCCTGAGAGTATAACCGACAGTGGGGTGTCAACACTTTGTAGGAATAATTTTACAATTATTATGAAAATCCCTTGGAGATAGGGTGAGGAGCTCAGTCACTCTGGAGGAGCTTGGAGTCGAGCCGCTGCTCCTCCACGTCGAAAGGAGTCAGTTGAGGTGGCTCTGGCATCTTTTCCGGATGCCCCCTGGACGCCTCACTGGAGAGGTGTTCCGGGCACGTCCCATTGGGAGGAGGCCCCGGGGAAGACCCAGGACACGCTGGAGGGACTACATCTCTCGGCTGGCTTGGGAACGCCTTGGGGTTCCCCCGGAGGAGCAGGGGGAGGTGGGTGTGGATCGGGAGGTCTGGGCGGCTTTGCTTGAGCTGCTGCCCTATGTGACATTGCAAGAGTCTGCATTGATGACTTTCATGGTTTTTCCACACCTTTAAAATGTTTTTTAACTTTTCAGGTTTTATCATGATGATGCCATAACTTTCAAAGTTTTTGTGTAGGCTCTCAGCTGTCCAGGTGGTTTCCATAGTAGAGAAGCTTGAATCTTCGACTGGATTGTCTGACTCTTGTAGAGACAAGAGTCAGACAGTAGTCAGACTACTAGAGCAAGAATTTTAGCTGAGAAGCTTCTGCGATTTGAAGCGAAACATCCTCGCGTCAAGCAACCCGGTCCAGTCAAAGATTCAAGCTTCTCTACTATAACTTTCAAAGATTGATATTTTCTGGATCCTCTCATCAAGCCCTTTTGATTTTGTGTATTACATGACATGTTTCACTGTAATCTGAAATGTCACCGAGTTTACATCACCTTTGACCTTAAGTAAACCCTGATGGTCCAGGTTGATCACTCATCCCAAGTAATGGCTTATGGACAAGGCCATTCACTGTTTTCATGCCAAATTTGGAGGCACACTTAGAAAAATGTTGACCAGGAAAGTTGTCTGGTTGAATTTAGAATTTGACCATGACCTTTGACCTTGAGTTTGGTCCTGTTATGTGCTGAAAGGTATCTTGCTCGGACTGCTATATGTGAAGTTGTAAGAGTCTGCGATGTAAACTGTGCTGCACAGTGAGTTACAGGTGAAAAATGCAGTGATTACAAACATAGAGTAACATATCTTACTTCGTTTTGACAAGAGAATCTTGGCTGTTGATAATTACTGTTGATAAGATAATCACTGGATATTGATAATTACTGTTGATAAGATAGTCACTGGATGTTGTATAAAGTTGTTGAAAGATACATAAAATGTTAAAATAGCATTTGTTAGCTAATGCAAGGTGTAATTTCTTTAATAAAATTTAGATTTTTTTTTTTTTTTTTTTGTCTGTCAATATGTCAGTCTCTGTGAACAACATCCAACAGGATCGATCCAGTAGTACTGGTTAGTTGAGTGGCACCACGTACAGTCCAAGAATTTCATATCTTAATTGCAGGTAGGTGAGAGCAAAAATTGACAGTACACACAGGTTTCTGCAGTCTTGTTTACTGACATGGTTGCAATGTATTCCAATATTTATAGTATTTATTGCATCCCTACTGTTTGTGTGCTCAAAAGATACCTTGGTGGCAGAATTTGACTTTTTTGGGGGGGGGGTGGCATGTATGCATGTATGTTGTATGCATGGGTAATGGAGAGGAATTGTAGCCATGCAATACAAAATCAGTTGCCAGCTTCAAAAGTAAGGATCTATGATGTACGAGTAGAGCTTTAAGACACTTTATGAACTTCCTGAACCGAGAAAGGTACAATTTTGAAAGGTTGACCAGCGGACATTAGGAGGCCTTGCAAGATTTCACAGCAACAGATCCCACAGAGTCAAACAAAGAGCCAGACGATATAAAATGTTTGTTAAAACAATTCAACATCTACATCCTATCATAGACAGGAACAGTATCCTTTAAAACATAAGTAGGTAGAACCTGAGAGCTTTTTACTCACCGAGAGAGATTTAATAACATTTCAAAATTTCCATCATAGTACCAATTTGTAGTGAAGCCTCTTGCATGTCTTTTTAACCTCACAGCAGAAAAGAATGAAATGCCCTTAGTACGAAAACTACAGGATGAACACAAAAACAAATATACCAGGTTGGTTTCAAATATTTATATCAAACCTTACATGAATACTTTTAAAATTTTGAAGAAGAGCCTACAAAAGAGAAAAAAAAAAAACGAGTTTCTGCAACTGTAGATACCAAAATTGTAAAATTATTCCTACAAAGTGTTGACACCCCACTGTCGGTTATACTCTCAGGGGTGGCCTGCTCTGGCCACCAGAAGATCCAGTATTAATTTCACTAAGCGCTTTTAAATCCAAATTGAGAGCGCCTGAGTCCAGCTCCATAATATGCACTTGCTTTTACAGTATGCTTGTAATTTAAATTTTTATAATCTTTTTATTTGCCTTTTGTTTGTGTCTGTGTAAGTGTGTAACTGTGCTTTGTATTTGCTGCTGTTTATCTTGACCAGGACGTTCTTGGAAAAGATGTTCTTAATCTTAATAGGAGTATTTTAGTTAAATTATATATATATTAAACAAAAAACTAAAAAAACTAAAAATTGGTGACGGGATTTGAACCTGCAAGGTTCTAACTAAAAGACAAGCACTTTACTGCTACACTACAGATATAGTTAAACAGTGGGGACATAAAATACCTAAACTCAAGAAAGACAGAAATGTATTTATTAAAAAAAAATAAAATAAAATAAAACGAAACGATATGTAAAAGAGGAAGTAAATGTATGAGCTATTTTCCGGCCTAACCCCCCGAATATTGGCCGATGTTAAACTACACAAGAGGTAAGTTGGAGCAAACTTTGCCACAAAGAGATCTGTGCTGGACTGATTCTGTCTGCTTGTCTTGATCAGCGATTGGACACAAACACTTCAAGTTCAGTGGCTGAGAAAAAAGGGGGCTGGAGATAATTATCATACTGTACAAACGCTGTAAAATACGCGCGTCGTGAAGTGCACGTTGTGTGCATCGGAACAGCGTTTTTTAAGGGCTCCATTGCGGCGTAAAAACGGCGTATTGATTGACAAATTACGGCGCATTTAACGGCGTCGTCTTTAATTACGGCGTAAAAAGCGCCGTAATAACTGATAAAACGGCATTTTTTACAGCGTTATTTTTGGGGAAACGTGACTGAAAGTGGCGTCATTGTGGCATGGATGGCTTTCCATATGTGTTTGGAGACAATTCACCTCGTTCACAATGTGACAGAACTTAACGCGCTGTTATGCGCAATAGCGCGGAACACTACAACCCCTGGCAAAAATTATGGAATCACCGGCCTCAGAGGATGTTCATTCAGTTGTTTAATTTTGTAGAAAAAAAGCAGATCACAGACATGACACAAAACTAAAGTCATTTCAAATGGCAACTTTCTGGCTTTAAGAAACACTATAAGAAATCAGGAAAAAAAATTGTGGCAGTCAGTAACGCTTACTTTTTTAGACCAAGCAGAGGGAAAAAATATGGAATCACTCAATTCGAGCTTCTATTTCTGGTGTTTTTTTTGTAGCTGCTTGTGTTTGGAGACTGACTTCTATCACTCTTTCTGACTTCTATCGCAATTTCTGTCCCTACCGAGCAGCGGGTGCTGCTGAGCTCCTCCACCGTCACAAAGCACTCACAGGCGGACAAACTTCACACTAGCCTCGCGCCAGTCCCAGCTAGCGAGCTAGCTAGGTAGCAAGCTGCACATAATGGCAGACAATTTGAATGTTATGGACCGGATTTTGGCGAAGCCATTTGATCGTCTTCCTTACAAAGAAGCCATGGCTGCTGTCATGGCTTCAGCTCTCAATGGTTTGCAGGCCAAAGTTAAAGCAACAGCCCCCAGTGCAATGTTTGTGCATTGCTATGCACACAGACTGAATCTGGTTCTGTCTCAGGGGGCTAAATGTTTATCTGAGTGCAGAATATTTTTTGCATCATTCTCTGGGTTTGCCACATTTTTCTCAAAATCCACAAAAAGGATGTCTTTTCTTGAGTCTGCAGGCTGCTCAAGGTTGCCCAGAAATGCTCCTACTCGATGGAATTTCACATCACGGATAGTGAGCACTGGGGCAAACAATTATGATGCCCTCCTGCAAACTTTTGAGATGATCATTGCAGATAAGTCCATGGATGATGACACATTAGAATGTGCCAATTTCTTTGTGTTTGTTATTGCAGTAGTCATTAAAACTGGAAATTTGTTCTTGAAAATAGCTGTTGTGAGTTAATTTGTGGGATTGTGGGTGTTCTGGACGAAGTTAGTGTTTTCATGGGTGGTGGGGCGGAGGTGGTGGCCAAGTTAGTGTGCACGGGGGGGGGGCGCACGCAGGGGGTTTCGCCCGGGGAGTAAATCACTCTAGGACCGCCACTGCCCATATCATCAATGACTGTGGAAATTTACATGTTCTCTTCAGTTAGTCATCTTTATAAATCTCATTGGAACGGCACCAAACAAAAGTTCCAGCATCATCACCTTGCCCAATGCAGATTCGAGATTCATCACTGAATATGACTTTCATCCAGTCATCCACAGTCCACGATTGCTTTTCCTTAGCCCATTGTAACCTTGTTTTTTTTCTGTTTAGGTGTTAATGATGGCTTTCGTTTAGTTTTCTGTATGTAAATCCCATTTCCTTTAGGCGGTTTCTTACAGTTCGGTCACAGACATTGACTCCAGTTTCCTCCCATTCGTTCTTCATTTGTTTTGTTGTGCATTTTCGATTTTTGAGACATATTGCTGTAAGTTTTCTGTCTTGACGCTTTGATGTCTTCCTTGGTCTACCAGTATGTTTGCCTTTAACAACCTTCCCATGTTGTTTGTATTTGGTCCAGAGTTTAGACACAGCTGACTGTGAACAACCAACATCTTTTGCAACATTGCGTGATGATTTACCCTCTTTTAAGAGTTTGATTCATGTCAGTCCACTTGGTGCAACAGCTCTCCAAGGTGTAATCACTCCTTTTTAGATGCAGACCAACGAGCAGATCTGATTTGATGCAGGTGTTAGTTTTGGGGATGAAAATTTACAGGGTGAAGACGCCTCTGCCCCGAATAATCACATTCGTGATCAGCGGCCAAGAATGTGTACTTCGTGGCATTTGTGACTTGTTGTCGTTATGTGTAAATGCAGCATAACAATCTGGATGGTCTCTTTTGTCCGGAGGACACGATGTCCATGATTTCCAAAACAATTTTAAATGTGGACTCATCAGACCACAGCACACTTTTCCACTTTGTGTCTCAGCACTTCTGACTCAGCCCAACATAGTTTAAAAATAATGAAAGTTTATGAGTGCAGTGTTAAGAATATTTTGATGAGTTGAAAGATAGAATTTTAAATCTTTCAATGAATAAAAAAAATTCTTTCCATTGTGTGAACTGAAAATATTTATTATTTGTTTTATATGACACCTAAATAGATCAGTGTCATTTGATATTTTTCCCTAAAATTAGACAGCTGATTCTTCTCGGAACAGGAAGTTGACAGCAGCGGGTCAGAAATGGTTCTGTGTCAACACTGGAGTTGACGCCATGTGGAGGGCGAGCGGCACAGCTCTGAGCAGTGGTAGAGCCACAAAGCTTGCATGTGGAAGCAAACATCTGCTTTCCTCAATCCAGTGAAAAATGTTTGTTTAATTATTTAATATTTTTATATGACATCATTTGGTGGTGTGAAGCAGTAATTTCCATTTCTCGTGGCTACCACTGATTAGTGATTAGTTATTTATGTTTATGATCAACATCTTCTATATTTATGGTGTATTGTGACTGACCAGTAAACCTTGTTTTTTTACATAATCATGATATGTACAACAAGCCTATTTTTAATTAAGTAATTACCAGCTAATTTTCATTTCTTTCGAATGTGGTTTCTTATGATGAACTCATTAATCTTCCATTGCTGCTCCTGTGTGTTTGCAATATTCATCCACCCATGTATGTGTATGTGGAGATGGCTACGGCCAAGACGATGAATTCTCTGAATGTTTGTAGTACAAGTTATACACCAAACACAGAGAGTTTAATGCTGCAGAGGGTAAGCAGGCTGAAAGGAAAAAAGGTCTGAGAGAAGGCCACTAACGGATGGCCGTGTGAGTGATCTGGGAAAGAGCTGTGGTTGCTAATCTATCCCTGTCATTTGTTGTCATTTCCCCAGAGCGTAGCTGGCGGTCCCAGCAGATAAAATACATACATAACTTATGGACGCACTCTCCAGAGCACCTCAGTATTTTATGTTACAAAGTGTTTTCTTTTCCTATGTGGATATTACTGTAATATATATATATATATATATATATATATATATATATATATATATATATATATATATATATATATATATATATATACACACACACACACACACACTGGTATGTAAACGTTTGGGCACCCCTGATGATTATCATGATTTTACTTTATAAATCATTGGTTGTTTGGATCAGCAATTTCAGTTAAATATATCTTATAGCAGTCAAACGCAGTGATATTTGAGAAGTGAAATGAAGTTTATATGATTTACAGAAAGTGTGCAATAATTCTTTAAACAAAATTAGGCAGGTGCATAAATTTGGGCATCCCAACAGAACAAATACATCAATATTTAGTAGATCCTCCTTTTGCAGAAATAACAGCCTCTAAATGCTTCCTATAGCTTCCAATGAGAGTCTGGATTCTGGCTGAAAGTATTTTGGTCCATTCTTCTTTACAAAACATCTCAGGTTTGTTGGTTTCCGAACATGGACAGCCCACTTAAAATCACACCACAGATTTTCATTAATATTCAGGTCTGGGGACTGAGATGGCCATTCCAGAACATTGTACTTGTTCCTCTGCATGAATGCCTTAGTAGATTTTAAGCAGTGTTTAGGGTCGTTGTCTTGTTGAAAGATCCAGCCCCGGCACAGCTTCAACTTTGTCACTGATTCATAAACATTGTTCTCAATAATCTGCTGGTATTGACTGGAATCCATGTGACTCTCAACTTTAATAAGATTCCCAGTACCTGCACTGGCCATACAGCCACACAGCATGATGGAACCACCTCCAAATTTTACTGTAGGTAGCAAGTGTTTTCTTGGAATGCTGTGTTCTTTTTCTGCCATGCATACCACTCTTGTTATGTCCAAATAACTCAATTTTAGTTTCATCAGTCCACAGCACCTTATTCCAAAATGAAGCTGGCTTGTCTAAATGTGCTTTAGCATACCTCAAGTTACTCTGTTTGTGGTGTGTACACAGAAAAGGCTTCCTCTGCATGATAGCATCATGTAGCATCTCTTTGTGCAAAGTGTGCTGTATAGTTGATCAATGCACAGGGACACTATCTGCAGTGAGATCATGTTGTAGGTCTTTGGAGCAGGTCTGTGGGTTGACTATGACTGTTCTCACCATCCTTTGCTTTAGCTTATCTGAGATTTTTCTTGGCCTGCCACTTCAGGCATTAACTAGTACTGTGCCTGCAGTCTTCCATTTCCTCACAGTGGAAACTGACAGCTGAAATCTCTGAGATAGCTTTTTGTATCCTTCCCCTAAACCATGATGTTGAACATTCTTTGTTTTCAGGTCATTTGAGAGTTGTTTAGAGGCACCCGTGTTGCCACTCATTAGAAGAGATGCAAAAAGGAGAAACATTTGCAAATGGCCACCTTAAATACCCTTTCTCATGTTTGGATTCACCTGTATAAGGAGGTCAAGGGTCAGTTAGCTTACCAAACCATTTTGTGTTCCAATAATTAGTGCTGAATGTATTCAAATCAATAAAATGACAAGGGTGCCCAAATTTATGCACCTGCCCAATTTTGTTTAAATAATTATTGCACATTTTCTGTAAATACTAGAGACTTCATTTCACTTCTCAAATATCAGTGTTTTCATCTGCTATATGATATATTTAACAAATTACTGATCCAGAAATGGTACTGTACAATAAATCTGAGTCAAGTAGGCACTTGTCAATTCTTGAGGTATCATGTTGGAAGGAGGCTAACGAGGGAAGTCACCAAGACATCCATGACAGCTCTGAAAGAATTGTAGGTTTCTGTGGATGCGAGTGGAGAAACTGTGAATGGTGCAACATTTGCCTGTGGCTGGACTTTGGTGAACTTATGGGCTCTCTCATTTTAATATGAAAAGTATTTTAACACATTTTTATAAATTATACCATTGTTCAGCACTGTAATTTCTTCGTTATTTAAATATACACGTGAGCTGTTCACTTAACTGAATCTCTGACTAATGTTCCCTTACGTGTGTGATTCCAGGGACCTCACTGTGTTGTAAGATGTGTTTTGTGGTGCACATGGCTAAAGTGCATGTTGTGACCCTTGCTGACTAACTGACAGAGAATGTGTGAGTGGTGATGGGAGCAGCAGGTGGATGTTTTAGGGTCTGTGGCCTCTGTGATATCTTATCAGTCATTACCCAGTCCTGAGTGATCAGCTCCTGCCCTCAGTGGTACAGAACGCCCTACACCACCCTTTACTGCAAGACTGTTCTGCTTAATTATACTGTATATATATATTGTCAATCAAACACTATTTGGAAGACAGCAGCAGCAGTTTAAATGTGTCTCTCTCCTAAATTATAACAGCTCAGCAAGCAACAGCAATATGAAATTAATGCTTTCATGCAGTCATGCATATCACCTTAAAGAGTTTGAGCTTCACGACATCATACCAACCGCTATAGCTCACTGACTTTTTTAGATTTCGGTCTGCAGCCTCACTATGAAGAAACAGTATGCATGAGGTCATCAAGCAGTTTGTTGCTTATATTATTGTGTCAGTGGCCTTTGACCTTTGCAATCTAGCATGAAATGACAGTGGAGCTTTTATGCATTAAAAAAATGAATAAATAAAAACCCTTCTTGAGTATACATTCAGCAATCATTAGTAATACCTAGTTTGTTCCGGTCTCCCAGCAATTACAAATTCATCAACTAACAACATCGGTCCAAAATGTAAATTAGCTACAGCCGAAGTTAGTGTGTCGCTTTTTTAGCAGAGCGTTTGTCGCTTCTGTTAAATGCAGACTTTGCATCCCTGTTACATACAATCACACTGTCAAAGTGGCTTCACAAAGAGCCCGTTATACCTGAGCAGCAGTTCGCTTCACAAGAACTGAGAATGCAAATGACTTCACTCATCAAACCAGATTGCGCACACAGTTTATTTTCAGTGTAAATCTTCACATGGCAGATTAACAAATAACAATTAAAAAACAAAAGTGATGACAGAATAGGAAAATACAATTTCTCATTTTGCAGCTTTGGCAATCAAAAGTAAGTTTTGTTTTATTTGCACTTAAAGGGGTCATATTATGCACCTTTTAAGTAGGTGGACGTAAGTCACCAGGTGTATTAACACTGTTAAAAAAAAAAAAACATGTCAAAGTTTGCAGAAGCAAGTATCACACAAACACTAAGGGAATCATTATAAAAAGGGGGTCTGTAAGAAGTAACCCGTTTCTGTGCCTGTTGCTTTAAATGGAAAACAGCTGCTTACACACCCCTCTGCCTTAAAACAAGAGACATTTCTGTGTCATATGTCACAAAAGTTTAAAAAGTTATTTCAGACTTAAAGTTGGTTTCCACCTGCACAGCCAGAGAAGTGTGGGGCTTTTAGGCTATGTAACTGAACTTGCAGCCATAAGTTTAAGTGTATAAGATGGATAAAATGGAAAATGTCAGTGGATTACATGTGCAGTGTTCTGCATTCCTCTTCCAAGGCCCAAAACACACTCATCTGGCAATTTTAATTTCTTTACAGCATAATTATGAATACTAGAATGAATGAATGAATGAATGAATTAATTAATTAATTAATTAATACACACACACACACACACACACACACACACACACTTTGCAATACATACTTTTGGACAAAGACTTTCTGAAGATCAAACCTTTTTTTAATGCTATTATTAGAAAATAATAAGGAAAAAATTTTATTCGTTTCCTGTTTTTTCATTCATGTACTAAGACATTTGCCTGTCTAGGTCTGGGAGGTGTCTGCTTGTAGGACCATGGTAACCTTTTCTGGCTGTTAGCATTTTTTCAGACTATCTTTTTGGGTTTAGCAATTTTCTAACATTACGCTCTGTTGCCCCATATTTCTTGGGTACTTGGGAGTTGTTTGATGACTCTGCTGCATTGACAAGCATGAGTGTAAAGTTTGCATTATAATGTTTCACTTGTATAGGACATATGTATACACACCCTTTGTTTATTTGTATTGTTTTGTTTTATCCCTGAGAGAAAAGCACTATTGTTATGCTGTAAAGCACTTCATTGCAGCACTTTCATGGGTTTTATTTCTAAGACAATAACAAACATCTACCAAGAACCTAGCAATGTACATAGTGATAAAAACACAACATTTACCAATAACATTTAGATTAGATCCAGCTGTTTCCATGGCAAGTTAGCTTCAGTACAGTGAGGCACACTTGTTTTACAGCTGTTTGGCTCCACCCACTGCTGTGGATGTATTGACATGTAAAAGTCTAGAGTCTAGACCCTGAATAAAAGATGACTCCATTACGAGATGTATTTCCACAAAAAATAAATACTGTCTCATATTCAGAACCATATGTTGTTTTTTTTCCAGATCCACCCCAGTACAATATTGTTTCATCAAATGTGAAAATTAGTGTAAATGTTCTGTCCTATATTATTTTTGTTTTTTATGGCTCAGCCTCTTTATCCAGCTCCACCATTACCATGCCAGCATTGTTTTTCAGCCTCTTATACCATTCTCACCAGTTTTCATTGAAATGTCTTCATTAGTTAAGCCTATCAATGCTAAATTAAATGTTTTTAAAAGCCCTGGGTGAGCTTTTTTACCCACATAACACCAGACTGTCTATGAGCCGGTGTCGAAGTGACCCTTCCACTCCAAGACCCAACAAAAATGTCACCAACATTGTAAAGTTTTTTTTGAGTAGCTAATATGCAAAGAAAGAAACAAGTAGACATAATCTCCATGTTGAAGTTAAACTGAAAACCATCCATCCATCCATCGTTGTTTATTTTGTTTGACAGGGAAATATACCTCATCCACATCACTTCCAGTGTGTGCTAATCCACACATATACAGTAGTGTTCAGAATAATAGTAGTGCTATGTGACTAAAAAGATTAATCCAGGTTTTGAGTATATTTCTTATTGTTACATGGGAAACAAGGTACCAGTAGATTCAGTAGATTCTCACAAATCCAACAAGACCAAGCATTCATGATATGCACACTCTTAAGGCTATGAAATTGGGCTATTAGTAAAAAAGGTAGAAAAGGGGGTGTTCACAATAATAGTAGCATCTGCTGCTGTTGATGCTACAAACTCAAAACTATTATGTTCAAACTGCTTTTTTAGCAATCCTGTGAATCACTAAACTAGTATTTAGTTGTATAACCGTAGTTTTTCATGATTTCTTCACATCTGCGTGGCATTAATTTTGTTGGTTTGGAACCAAGATTTTGCTTGCTTACTAGTGTGCTTGGGGTCATTGTCTTGTTGAAACACCCATTTCAAGGGCATGTCCTCTTCAGCATAAGGCAACATGACCTCTTCAAGTATTTTGACATATCCAAACTGATCCATGATACCTGGTATGCAATATATAGGCCCAACACCATAGTAGGAGAAACATGCCCATATCATGATGCTTGCACCACCATGCTTCACTGTCTTCACTGTGAACTGTGGCTTGAATTCAGAGTTTGGGGGTTGTCTCACAAATTGTCTGCGGCCCTTGGACCCAAAAAGAACAATTTTACTCTCATCAGTCCACAAAATATACCTCCATTTCTCTTTAGGCCAGTTGATGTGTTCTTTGGCAAATTGTAACCTCTTCTGCACATGTCTTTTATTTAAGAGAGGGACTTTGCGGGGGATTCTTGCAAATAAATTAGCTTCACACAGGCATCTTCTAACTGTCACAGCACTTATAGGTAACTCCAGACTGTCTTTGATCATCCTGGAGCTGATCAATGGGTGAGCCTTTGCCATTCTGGTTATTCTTCTATCCATTTTGATCGTTGTTTTCCATTTTCTTCCATGCGTCTCTGTTTTTTTTTTTTTTTTTTGTCCATTTTAAAACATTGGAGATCATTGTAGATGAACAGCCTATAATTTTTTGCACCTGCGTATAAGTTTTCCCCTCTCCAATCAACTTTTTAATCAAACTACGCTGTTCTTCTGAACAATGTCTCGAACGTCCCATTTTCCTCAGGCTTTCAAAGAGAAAAGCATGTTCAACAGGTCCTGGCTTCATCCTTAAATAGGGGACACCTGATTCACACCTGTTTGTTCCACAAAATTGACGAACTCACTGACTGAATGCCACACTACTATTATTGTGAACACCCCCTTTTCTACTTTTTTTTACTAATAGCCCAATTTCATAGCCTTAAGAGTGTGCATATCATGAATGCTTGGTCTAGTTGGATTTGTGAGAATCTACTGAATCTACTGGTACCTTGTTTCCCATGTAACAATAGAAATATACTCAAAACCTGGATTCATCTTTTTAGTCACATAGCACTACTATTATTCTGAACACTACTGTAAGTGGCAAAAATGCTGATATTTTTTAAAGCACAAAGTGCTTAGTAAGGTTTGTGTTTGTTTGCTTTTGTTTATTTCACACCAGTGTGGGCACCATGCCAGTGGTGAGGTGGTGTGAGTAGGTGGTGGATGGGTGTAAGGGGGATGGCGTTGAGATCAAGTGTGGCGTGTGGCTGTAAGTCAGAAGAGTTCTGGGGCTGATGGAGAAATGGCCTCCATTATCATCCAGGTGAGGCAGCTGGGTCATGCTGGAGTACGGCTCCAAGGCGACGGCCTTCCTGTTCTTCTTGTTCTTGTTTGACACTTTTCTATTCCGTGTTTGAATGCCATCTTTCTTCATAGTGAGGGGCCGGTTGACCTGTGAGGAGAGAGGAATCTTTTACGTGTCTGGCATAAAGATTGGATTTTTCTTTTTTTTTTTTCTTTTCTTTTTTTAACGTAGCTGTATGTCTGACTCACATTGTGTAGTTTAAAGTAGAGTCCACAGGCGTTACACACAGGTTCTCCATTGGCGTTGCGTCTCCACAGCGTTGTCGTGCTTGTGTGACAGTTGGCACACAATGTACCTGCCCTCTTGCTGACAATCTATAAAACAGGTTGAAGCATTTGGGTTTTGTTTATGCCATAACTAAAAAAGAAAAATAAGTAAAATTCTGTATTTCATGCGGTTGCACAGAAGGAGAGGTGTGATACCAGTCTTTTCTTTGGCCGGATGAGGGGTCTGTTTTGGCCATTCATCTTGTGGTAAATTCCACAGGCGTTGCACAGATAGTGACCTGTTCCATCGCGACGCCACAGAGGCGTGGCTGTAGCTCCACAGTTAACACACTCTCTGGCCTCTGTCCAAAAACAATACCCAGTTAGTACTGCATGCAGCAGCACATTGATGGCTGCATTATAAAATTAAAATGTGTGGTGCTCTGACATTTTTCTTTTACCTGAGTTCATGTCATTTTATTTATATGTCACTAAATCATCACACATGACCTCAAGGTGCCACATATGAGTAAGATCCAGACCTCACACACCTTGTAAGCAAGCGCACTGGTGAAATTGGCTTGAAAAAAACACCTTAACCCAAATCCCCTCTTTCCTTTTCATAGTGAGTGGGTTATTCCTTTGATCTCTCCTATGACATTCTTTGATCCTGATTGATTACTGTAGCTTTTTTTTCTGACTGTGACCTGTGAGCCTGATCTTGATGTGTGTTCCTTTACCTCTCATACTTGTCTGCCAATTTGATCCTATTGATCTTTGATCCTGTTCACTCATGTTTCATTCTGATTGCTGATCTTTGAACCTGGACAAGGAGTTTATGTTTTTGTTGCTCTTCGTCTATCTGGTCCTGTGATCAGCATTTCCTGTAATCAAGATCAAGAGGTGCTGATCTTGACTGATGAACTAATCCACGATCCTTATTACAAAAGATCAAAAGAATCAGGATCAAAACTCAGAGTCAAGATCCAGCTCTTGATTTCCTTGGCTCTTTGACCAAAGCTCTTCCTCTCCTCCAAATGTCATTGAAGTAATTCAGAACATTTTGAGATATCTTGCTAAGTAACTGACAAACTATAAGTAAGTAAACAATTTGACAAATTATTGGCAATGAAACATCTCCTTGGCAGAAGTAATAATTGCAGCTTTAAATTCATCAGGCAATATTTGGAGGAAAAAAAAGTCATATTTCTACCTTTTAAACAAGCTAAACAGTTGTCCTAAAAACAGATCTTATATTTTGTACCCAAACAAACCACACAGACCCTGAGGTATCTAAGAAGTGATTCCTGCGGCTTTTTTTTTTTTTTTTCTGTTCACACAGAGACCATATGGGCACATCACAAACGGCATAAACCAGCTTAGTGGGCGTGTCTGACACAGTAAGCAGGAGTCCAGATATGAACTTGTGTTAAACATGTCACAGAAGTTTAAAAGGAACAATTTCAGTTTTCACTTTTGCTTATCTACTACTACAAGCAACAGGTGTGTCATGTCCCACAGCTCTTGAAATGGAGCAATATCTCCACCTGGTGGACATTTTATGCAGGCACAACAGAATTTCTTCAAGAGCTCTAACAGCATGATAATTTGTGTATTTGTGGAGATGTTTGGCACGTATGGCAATTCCAATTTCAATTTGGCAATTTCACTCATATGTAACTGTGAAAGGCAGGTGAAAAAAGATTTTACACCAAATGACCCCTTTAAAAATTCATTGTGGGATCTTATTTGATTTCCAATATGTGGCACATCTCAGTGTGTTCTGACCTGGTGTGGGTATCCTCATCTTGTTGTGTAGTTTAGGAGAGTAGGAAGGGTTTATCCATGACCCTGGGCTGGAGTAAAGCGCAGGTGAGCCGTAGTCCTGCGGCGTGCTCATGTACGAGCTGTAGGGGCTCAACATGTGCTGGTGGGAGTGGCAAGATGCAGTGTACAAGCTCCCAGAAGCAGGAGTCAGGTTCAAAAAATTGCTGCTGCCCTTTGACCCCCCTGCTGGGCTCATGCGCTCCGCCTTCAGGGCCTCCTGAAGCTGGGGACTGTCTTCCCTCCTGGGAGAGGAGTATCCATCTCTGGATGTGGTGAAGGAGGCCGTGGTGCCGGACGTGTAGAGGGATGTTGGAGTGTGTGAGTGCAGAGGTGTCTTGGAGAGAGGGCTGGTGCTCCAGGGGGAGGACAGTGGGCTGTAGGGTGAGCTCAGGGTGCCTGGCCCGTCCAGCAGCTGGGGGCTGGTAAGAAGACTCTGTGATGTGAGCGTCTGCCGTCCTTTGTATGGGTAGAATAGACAAAGTCATATTTTGCTGTCAATTAGAAAATGACTTTGAGTTTATTCAACTTAAAGGTTGTCTTTTTTTAACTATATAAGTTATTAAAAGGATTTTCTATGGCATTGCTATAATTTTGGTTGCTACTATTTCAATAAAGGATTCACAATTTTCTATCACTAATATGATGAAAATTCACATTGTCTAGAAACTATGTAGGATTTTGACCCAGGCAGATAAAAATACAGTAAAAAAACAAACGAAAAAGATGCCATGACACAATTTGTGTGGTGACATGATACATCTTGTGGAGACGTTCTCTGACCCCCTAGTGAAAAACCTGGTCAACACTGGCATCATGGAGCCAAAAAAATATAATACACTTTTACCTGCAGATAAACGTGCTAAAATAAAATACAACCCCAATTCCAATGAAGTTGGGACGTTGTGTATAATATAAATAAAATTAGAACACAATGATTTGAAAATCCTCTTCAACCTATATTCAACTGAATACACCACAAAGACAAGATATTTAATGTTCAAACTGATAAACTTTATTGTTTTTGTGTAAAAAACAATAAAGTTTATCAGTTTTTGCGTAAATAAGTTTTTTGTGTAAATATTTGCTCAAAGCAAATATTTACACAATAAAGTCTAAAGTTAAACAATAAAGTCTATCAGTTTGAACATTAAATATCTTGTCTTTGTGGTGTATTCAACTGAATATAGGTTGAAGAGGATTTTTAAATCATTGTGTTCTGTTTTTATTTACAGTTTACACAACGTCCCAATTTCATTGGAATTGGGGTTGTAAAATAAAATGTACAATTAAAGCAGAAAGACAGTGACAGACACAGTTAGCAAACATAGGTGCCCAGAGATCTCGGGAAGAGCTCAGCATGGATTTCATAACAAAGTTTTGCTGGATATGTGCTGGACAGGTGAGGTAAAAGTCACACAGGCCTGCTGTGTCAGTTTTCAATACTAAAGTTAGCTGCAGTTTCAGTGTTTTTACTTGGTTTGTCAAAACGAGACAGTGGAGAGACGAGCATTTTACAGGTGAGCTTTGAACCTTGTGCGTGAGCTTCCTCCTTTTAGCTCCCTCTTTCACGTCATTTACAACATCTCACAAAGCAAATTCAATATATTTGCTGTAGAGAAAACTGTAGAGAATAACTATAATTTTATGATATGCCACAAAAATAAAGGAGCTTTATTATAACTCGATTTGAACATGAAATAAATTTTGTCACTTTCGTGGAAAATTGAAAGAGACAACACCTTTAAGTATTTACTTGGTTCAACGTATAGTGGAGCAGATCAATCAACATTTATTTATATAGATCTTTACAGCAGCCAGACAGTGTCTACAGTTCTTTACAGTAAAATCGAAGATTCACAAAAATGAAACAGACATGCAATAAATTTAAAACTACACATGAAAACAAAACCACTAGGTATTCAAAGTCAGTTTTAATAAATAAGTCTTAAACTTTGATTTAAAAAGTGCTGGGTCAGGAAAAGCATGTAAATCAGGAGGTAACTTGTTCCATAGTCTGTAGTGCAGCAGATAAGTGAAACAATCATGCAAATGGTGATAAAAGCATCAAATTCAACAGAAATTCTCCTTAGACACTCCTCTTTTGGGAAAAAAAAAACAATTGGTCATTTGACTTTTCAATCGGTGGTCAGGTAGGGGTCAATTGAAGAATTACACAGAGGTCAAAATTAAAAGATGCTCCAATCATATTGAAAAATATTCCACATTATTTGCCTGATCATAAAGATTCCAAAAAGGTATAGTTTGGACTATCTGTGTCTGAATTCTATAGAGTTTTGGGATAAAAACAGCAAGAATGGTGACAAAGGTCAGTGTCATTTTGTACAGGGGTCAAAATTTAAAGTTGCTCCAATTTTGGTAAAAAGTGATGCAAATTATTGGTTGAGCTAATAGGATTAATAAATGGAATAGTGTTGATAGTGTTGAATGCTTGGTTTCCAAAGTAAAGGTCAAACAAGGTCTATGTCTATATTGGATTCTATGACATGTGACATATGTTACCCCGTAACGTGATAAGTAAGGATGATACATGGTCCAAACTATTCCTTTTTAAAACCATGTTAACTCAACTAGTAATTTGCATCATGTTTTACCAAAATTGGAGCAACTTTAACTTTTGACCCCTGTACAAAAATGAAACTGACCTTTGTCACCATTCTTGCTGTTTTTTGTCACCATTCTTGCTGTTTTTATCCCATAACTCCATAGAATTCACTCAGAGATAGTCCAAATTATACTTTTTTGGAATCTTTATGATCAGGCAAATGATGTGGAATATTTTTCAATATGATTGGATCATCTTTTAATTTTGACCTCTGTGTAATGCTTCAATTGACCCCTACCTGACCACCGATTGAAAATTCAAGTGGCCAATCGGTTTTTTCAAAAAATGGTAAATGGAAAAATGGTAAATGGACTGCATTTATATAGCGCTTTTCCATCTGCATCAGACGTTCAAAGCGCTTTACAATTATGCCTCACATTCACCCCGATGTCAGGGTGCTGCCATACAAGGCGCTCACTACACACCGGGAGCAATAGGGGATTAAAGCCTTGCCCAAGGGCCCTTAGTAATTTTCCAGTCAGGCGGGGATTTGAACCCATGATCTTCTGGACTCAAGCCCAACACCTTAACCACTAGACCATCACATCCCCTAAATCCTAAAAAAGGATTGTCTGAGGACTATTTCTGCCGAATTTGATGCTTTTATCACCATTTGCAGGATTCCCCTCTAAATATTCTCTTATCCGCTGCACTACTGGGGCCAGATACCGCAAAACCACAATCACCCCTGAGTTTGTATTTTGACCTCCGAACATCTAAGCAAAGCTGACCAGCCGCCCGTAATGTCCTACTGTAAGTGTGGAGTATTCAAATTTCAGGCAGGTAGGAAGGTGCAAGATCATTAACAGTGTCCTATTTCAATACTTCTTGGGACTAAATTGGCCCACTTTTTAGTTTACAGAAGTATACTTGTAAGTACACTTTAAATATAAGAGTAGAAAACGTTCAGTACACCACTAGTTTTATTTTTACAGTGCAATTGAGCTTAAAGAGTACAATGGTAATTATTTAAGTGTAGCCCACTTTTTAGTTTATGAAAGTACACTATACCCAAGGGATTTATAATGATGTTCCAGTCTGATCAGGATTTGATCCAAGGACAGTCTGCACTAAAAAAAAAATCCAACATGGCTGTTGTTGCTTTTTTGTTACACGAACCTAAGTCTATGATATAAAATCAAGTTTTATGGGTGAACACATTCAAATTATGTAGTTTTAACATAACATGCAACAATTTAAAATTTAACTTGCTCAGTAAACATAATAAAACTATGGAAAGTATTTCCACCCAAGTAAAATGTGTTAGCGCAACCAGAAACAATTTTGCTGAGTGACCTAAATGTATATTTGTTGGGTCAACATGATGAATTTGCATTACTGTTGCTTAATTACCATGGTTCAGGCCAACTAGATTTGAGGGTAAATGTAACAAAAAAGTAAGTCCCTTTGGCTGCTCACTTGTTGTGCTGATGCAACACAGCAAAGTTGACATGTAACTGTACCATTTTAAAGTAGTTGTAATTACCCTAATAAATTAAGTAACTCATAATCATATCGAACAAGTCTGAAAGGCTCCATGTAACATACATTAGTGTGTTATATTTGCAGGGCAGGGGTGGTGACCAAGTGGTTAGTGTACTTGGTTTCAGTACAAAAGGTTCCTGGTTCAAACCCCACGCCTGCCACATTTCTCCATGTAACGTGGAGTTGGGTCAGGAAGGGCATCTGGCATACAACCTGTGCCAATTCAACATGCAGCTCCACCTCAGATTTGCTGTGGCAACCCTGAGCGCAAAGAAGGGAGCAGCTGAGGGCACCTACTTTTTATTTTTGTTGCATTTACCCTAACAAATCTAGTTGGCCTGAACCATGGTAACTGAGTAACAGTAATGCAAATTTATCATGTTGACCCAACAAATTTACATTTAGGTTTACATTTGCCTTTACAAATCTAGTTGGCCTGAACCATGGTAACTGAGTAACAGTAACGCAAATTCATCATGTTGACCCAACAAATTTACATTTAGGTCTACATTTGCCTTTACAAATCTAGTTGGCCTGAACCATGGTAACTGAGTAACAGTAACGCAAATTCATCATGTTGACCCAACAAATTTACATTTAGGTCTACATTTGCCTTTACAAATCTAGTTGGCCTGAACCATGGTAACTGAGTAACAGTAACGCAAATTCATCATGTTGACCCAACAAATTTACATTTAGGTCTACATTTGCCTTTACAAATCTAGTTGGCCTGAACCATGGTAACTGAGTAACAGTAACGCAAATTCATCATGTTGACCCATCAAATTTACATTCAGGTCTACATTTGCCTTTATAAATCTAGTTGGCTTGAACCATGGTAATTGAGTAACAGTAACATAAAGTCATCATGTTGACCCAACAAATTTACACTTAGGTCACTCAGCAAAATTGTTTCTGGTTAAGTTAATGCATTTTACTTGGGTGTAAAAACCTTACATAATTTTATTATGTTCACTGAGCATTTTGAGTGGGGTCACATGCCCACTTCCCACATGTGATTTACGTATTACCTGAAGACAATTTCTTCTTATAGCTACAAGTATATTTGTCCATATACGAGGTCTGTGAGAAAACTATCCGACCTTTTTATTTTTTTCAAAAACTATATGGATTTGAATCATGTGCATTTGCATCAGACAAGCTTGAACCTTCGTGTGCATTCGTGAGTTTTTTCACGCCTGTCGGTTGCGTCATTCGCCTGTGGGCAGGCTTTGAGTGAGCACTGGTCCACCCCCCTCGTCGGATTTTTATTGTCAGGGAAATGGCTGAGAGGCTGCCGCTTTGCTCCATGAATTTTTTTTCAGAAACTTTTAGAGACAGCCAGTTGGAAACCATTCAAAATATTCAGATGGATTTCGGTGAAGATTCTGTCGGCGTCACACGGATTAAGGAGTGTTAAAACTTTTTTAAAGACGGCCCACAGTGGCGGAGGGTGCGTGGCGCACCGAGTGGCCATCGACAGGCTGGAACGACCAGATCATTTCTAAACTGAACGCTGTGTTGATCCGGGACATCGTGTGACTACCACAGAAATGGCAAGAGAGCTGGACATAGCACTTGTGCAGCACATTCCACTGTTACAGGAGATTTTGTAATGAAAGACGTGCGGAGGATTTTGCGCGTCGGCACGGAGCCGCTCATTGCACGCAACAAAAAAAAAAACCTCCGTGTTGGAAACCATTCAGAAGATTCAGAAGGCTTTTGATGGCTTTTCAGTCGAGTGAGTATCCGAGAAATTGTTTAACAGCTGGGCATGTTCCAACTTGTCCTCTGAGACTTCCAACACGGAGGTGTTGTTTGTCCAGCAGCTGTGAGCGGCTACGTCCCGACGTGTGAATCCGTCCACACGTCTTTCATTACAAAATCTCCTTTAACAGTGGAATGTGCCGATAAAGTGCTGATCCCGACCTCTTCTGAAACTTCTCTGCTAGTCACACGACGTCCTGCATCAACAGAGCCTTAAATTTGGAAGTGATCTGCTCGTTCCAGCCTGTCAATCAATCAATCAATCAATTTTTTTTTTATATAGCGCCAAATCACAACAAACAGTTGCCCCAAGGCGCCTTATATTGTAAGGCAAGGCCATACAATAATGATGTAAAACCCCAACGGTCAAAACGACCCCCTGTGAGCAAGCACTTGGCTACAGTGGGAAGGAAAAAACTCCCTTTTAACAGGAAGAAACCTCCAGCAGAACCAGGCTCAGGGAGGGGCAGTCTTCTGCTGGGACTGGTTGGGGCTGAGGGAGAGAACCAGGAAAAAGATATGCTGTGGAGGGGAGCAGAGATCGATCACTAATGATTAAATGCAGAGTGGTGCATACAGAGCAAAAGAGAAAGAAACAGTGCATCATGGGAACCCCCCAGCAGTCTACGTCTATAGCAGCATAACTAAGGGATGGTTCAGGGTCACCTGATCCAGCCCTAACTATAAGCTTTAGCAAAAAGGAAAGTTTTAAGCTTAATCTTAAAAGTAGAGAGGGTTGTCTGTCTCCCTGATCTGAATTGGGAGCTGGTTCCACAGGAGAGGAGCCTGAAAGCTGAAGGCTCTGCCTCCCATTCTACTCTTACAAACCCTAGGAACTACAAGTAAGCCTGCAGTCTGAGAGCGAAGCGCTCTATTGGGGTGATATGGTACTACGAGGTCCCTAAGATAAGATGGGACCTGATTATTCAAACCTTATAAGTAAGAAGAAGAATTTTAAATTCTATTCTAGAATTAACAGGAAGCCAATGAAGAGAGGCCAATATGGGTGAGATATGCTCTCTCCTTCTAGTCCCCGTCAGCACTCTAGCTGCAGCATTTTGAATTAACTGAAGGCTTTTTTAGGGAACTTTTAGGACAACCTGATAATAATGAATTACAATAGTCCAGCCTAGAGGAAATAAATGCATGAATTAGTTTTTCAGCATCACTCTGAGACAAGACCTTTCTGATTTTAGAGATATTGCGTAAATGCAAAAAAGCAGTCCTACATATTGTTTAATATGCGCTTTGAATGACATATCCTGATCAAAAAATGACTCCAAGATTTCTCACAGTATTACTAGAGGTCAGGGTAATGCCATCCAGAGTAAGGATCTGGTTAGACACCATGTTTCTAAGATTTGTGGGGCCAAGTACAATAACTTCAGTTTTATCTGAGTTTAAAAGCAGGAAATTAGAGGTCATCCATGTCTTTATGTCTGTAAGACAATCCTGCAGTTTAGCTAATTGGTGTGTGTCCTCTGGCTTCATGGATAGATAAAGCTGGGTATCATCTGCGTAACAATGAAAATTTAAGCAATACCGTCTAATATACTGCCTAAGGGAAGCATATATAAAGTGAATAAAATGGGTCCTAGCACAGAACCTTGTGGAACTCCATAATTAACTTTAGTCTGTGAAGAAGATTCCCCATTTACATGAACAAATTGTAATCTATTAGACAAATATGATTCAAACCACCGCAGCGCAGTGCCTTTAATACCTATGGCATGCTCTAATCTCTGTAATAAAATTTATGGTCAACAGTATCAAAAGCAGCACTGAGGTCTAACAGAACAAGCACAGAGATGAGTCCACTGTCCGAGGCCATAAGAAGATCATTTGTAACCTTCACTAATGCTGTTTCTGTACTATGATGAATTCTAAAACCTGACTGAAACTCTTCAAATAGACCATTCCTCTGCAGATGATCAGTTAGCTGTTTTACAACTACCCTTTCAAGAATTTTGAGAGAAAGGAAGGTTGGAGATTGGCCTATAATTAGCTAGATAGCTGGGTCAAGTGATGGCTTTTTAAGTAATGGTTTAATTACTGCCACCTTAAAAGCCTGTGGTACATAGCCAACTAACAAGATAGATTGATCATATTTAAGATCGAAGCATTAAATAATGATAGGGCTTCCTTGAGCAGCCTGGTAGGAATGGGGTCTAATAAACATGTTGATGGTTTGGATGAAGTAACTAATGAAATAACTCAGACAGAACAATCGGAGAGAAAGAGTCTAACCAAATACCGGCATCACTGAAAGCAGCCAAAGATAACGATACGTCTTTGGGATGGTTATGAGTAATTTTTCTCTAATAGTTAAAATTTTGTTAGCAAAGAAAGTCATGAACTCATTACTAGTTAAAGATAATGGAATACTCAGCTCAATAGAGCTCTGACTCTTTGTCAGCCTGGCTACAGTGCTGAAAAGAACCTGGGGTTTTCTTATTTTCTTCAATTAGTGATGAGTAGAAAGATGTCCTAGCTTTACGGAGGGCTTTTTTATAGAGCAACAGACTCTTTTTCCAGCTAAGTGAAGATCTTCTAAAGTAGTGAGACGCCATTTCCTCTCCAACTTACGGGTTATCTGCTTTAAGCTACGAGTTTGAGAGTTATACCATGGAGTCAGACACTTCTGATTTAAAGCTCTCTTTTTCAGAGGAGCTACAGCATCCAAAGTTGTCTTCAATGAGGATGTAAAACTATTGACGAGATACTCTATCTCCTTACAGAGTTTAGGTAGCTACTCTGCACTGTGTTGTTATATGGCATTAGAGAACATAAAGAAGGAATCATATCCTTAAACCTAGTTACAGCGCTTTCTGAAAGACTTCTAGTGTAATGAAACTTATTCCCTACTGCTGGGTAGTCCATCAGAGTAAATGTAAATGTTATTAAAAAATGATCAGACAGAAGGGAGTTTTCAGGGAATACTGTTAAGTCTTCTATTTCCATACCATAAGTCAGAACAAGATCTCAGATATGATTAAAGTGGTGGGTGGACTCATTTACTTTTTGAGCAAAGCCAATAGGTCTAATAACTAGATTAAATGCAGTGTTGAGGCTGTCATTCTCAGCATCTGTGTGGATGTTAAAATCGCCCACTATAATTATCTTATCTGAGCTAAGCACTAAGTCAGACAAAAGGTCTGAAAATTCACAGAGAAACTCACAGTAACGAACCAGGTGGACGATAGATAATAACAAATAAAACTGGTTTTTGGGACTTCCAATTTGGATGGACAAGACTAAGAGACAAGCTTTCAATGAATTAAAGCTCTGTCTGGGTTTTTGATTAATTAATAAGCTGGAATGGAAGATTGCTGCTAATCCACCGCCCCGGCCCGTGCTACGAGCATTCTGACAGTTAGTGTGACTCGGGGGTGTTGACTCATTTAAACTAACATATTCATCCTGCTGTAACCAGGTTTCTGTTAGGCAGAATAAATCAATATGTTGATCAATTATTATATCATTTACCAACAGGGACTTAGAAGAGAGAGACCTAATGTTTAATAGACCACATTTAACTGTTTTAGTCTGTGGTGCAGTTGAAGGTGCTATATTATTTTTTCTTTTTGAATTTTTATGCTTAAATAGATTTTTGGCTGGTTATTGGTAGTCTGGGAGCAGGCACCGTCTCTACGGGGATGGGGTAATGAGGGGATGGCAGGGGGAGAGAAGCTGCAGAGAGGTGTGTAAGACTACAACTCTGCTTCCTGTCCCAACCCTGGATAGTCACGGTTTGGAGGATTTAAGAAAATTAGCCAGATTTCTAGAAATGAGAGCTGCTCCATCCAAAGTGGGATGGATGCCGTCTCTCCTAACAAGACCAGGTTTTCCCCCAGAAGCTTTGCCAATTATCTATGAAGCCACCTCATTTTTTGGACACCACTCAGACAGCCAGCAATTCAAGGAGAACATGCGGCTAAACATGTCACTCCCGTCTGATTGGGGAGGGGCCCAGAGAAAACTACAGAGTCCGACATTGTTTTTGCAAAGTTACACACCGATTTAATGTTAATTTTAGTGACCTCCGATTGGCGTAACCGGGTGTCATTACTGCCGACGTGAATTACAATCTTACCAAATTTACGCTTAGCCTTAACCAGCAGTTTCAAATTTCCTTCAATGTCGCCTGCTCTGGCCCCCGGAAGACAATTGACTATGGTTGCTGGTGTCGCTAACTTCACATTTCTCAAAACAGAGTCGCCAATAACCAGAGTTTGATCCTCGGCGGGTGTGTCCGTCGAGTGGGGAAAAACGGTTAGAAATGTGAACGGGTTGCGGTGTACACGGGGCTTCTGTTTAGGGCTACGCTTCCTCCTCACAGTCACCCAGTCAGCCTGCTTTCCCGGCTGCTCGGGATCTGCCAGGGGGGAACTAACGGCGGCTAAGCTACCTTGGTCCGCACCGACTACAGGGGCCTGGCTAGCTGTAGAATTTTCCACGGTGCAGAGCCGAGTCTCCAATTCGCCCAGCCTGGCCTCCAAAGCTACGAATAAGCTACACTTATTACAAGTACCATTACTGCTAAAGGAGGCCGAGGAATAACTAAACAATTCACACCCAGAGCAGAAAAGTGCGGGAGAGACAGGAGAAGCCGCCATGCTAAATCGGCTAAGAGCTAGTAGCTACGCTAAGCTAGCGGATTCCTAAAAACACGCAAAGTGAATAATGTGTAAATAATTTAGAGGTGATTCAGCAGAATGAGTGCTTTAGTTAAGGCACGTAAAGATTACACTGGGAAACAAATCGTAATCTAGATAACTAGATCAATCTAACTGCGCAGATTAAACAGCTAACAGATACAGAAAAACACCGCTGTGCTCCGGAACAGGAAGTGATACAATACCGCAGTGAGAGCCAACCACCAGTAGCCGCTGTCGATGGCCGCTCGGGGCGCGGTGCGCCCTCCGCCGCCGTGGGCCGTTTTTAATCCAGTTTTAATGGTCCTTAATCCGTGTGATACCGACAGAATCTTCACCAAAAGCCATCTGAATCTACCAAATGGTTTCCATCTGGCTGTCTGGCAGAGTTTCTGAAAAAATTTTCATGGAGCAAAGCGGCAGTCGCTCCGCCATTCCTAAACAATAAAAATCCGACGAGGGGGTGGACCAGTGCTCACTCAAAGCCTGCCCACAGGCGAATGACACAACCGACAGGCGTGAAAAAACTCATGCATGCGCACAAAGGTTCAAGCTTGTCTGATGGAAGCGCACATGATTCAAATCCATATGGTTTTTGAAGAAAAAAAAAAAAGGTCGGATACTTTTCTCACAGACCTCGTACACCAAGTATACTTTGATTATTCAGTATGATTTTCAGTATACACCAAGTATAGACATTTGTTTGATATATTTGTCAGTATAAAGGATGTATATTTAAGTATAATCTGTTAAGTATATCTGACATGTACATAAGTAATTTGATCGTATACTCACTTACGTTTAGTTTGAAAGAGGTAGCTGAATTGACAGAGAAAACTGTTCATAAGCCAGAAGGTTGAGTTTAGTTCTTAATATTTCTGTATATCAAATTTGTCCTTCAGTAATGCAAGTCTGGCAGCTACAGCTGCCACACTATAGAACCACCCTGGGTCCTGGATGTTAACTACCCAGACAGATAATCGATCTACCCCCACCTCCTGATAGTAGCCATGTATCTGCTGATGTGTAGGACCACTGACCTGAGGTCTGTCTGTAGGAGGATGGTGCTCGGTTGTGGCTTGAGTTGTTTAAGAAGGAGGACAGGCTGGTGTAGTCTGTGTCATGGTTGGAGAAGAAGGTGTCACTGTTTTCTCCTGTGGGCAGCAGGCCAGGCTCAGAGGAGAAACAAGCCAGGGCGTCCGAGCTGATCAGAGCCGGAGACAACCAGTGGGACTGGTCTGTTAGGTCGTTCATGCTGACGGGAATACCTGCAGCAAGGTGAAAGGACAACAGGGGCTCCTAAACGAAAAGCTGAGCTTACACAAGTTGATGTTTTTCCACTTTCAGTTCCACTGAGGAACCAAGGCCAGTCATATGCTACATTATATCAGCAGTGTCATTTATCTGATTCGAACCAAACTTGGTGGAAAGATTCAAGTTCAGCTCAAGACAAAATGATTGATATTGAGGAAAAGCTGGTTAAAAGTCAAGGTCATAGGCCAAGGTCAAAAATTTGGTACAATGCTTATGCAGTTGTGTTCATAAGTTACATACCCTGGCAGTTTTTTGGCCATTGTTCAGAGAATATGAATGATAACACAAAAACTTTTTTTCACTCATGGTTAGTGGTTGGATGAAGCAATTTATTGCCAAACAACTGCATTTACTCTTTTTAAATCAAAATGACAACAGAAACTACCCAAATGACCCTGATCCAAAGTTTACATACCCGTGATCTTTATGCTGTTTATTCCCCCCTTTAACATCAATGACAGCTTGGAGTCTTTTGTGGTAGTTTGTGGACGAGACTCTCTGATGGTAAAGCTGCCACTGAATATGTTTCAGACTTTGTTTACATCAGTTACAAAGAAATACAAATAGTATGACACTCTGCATGGAGTAGACAGTTCTCAAAAACTGAGTGATTGTGCAAGAAGGAGAAGAGTGAGGAAAGCCACCAAGACACCCAGACAACTCAGGAGAAGTTATAGACTTATGTGACTGTGACTGGAGAAATTGTCCACAGTGCAAATTTTGCATTTTGCGTCACCGCTCTTAGCTTCATAGTGGAGTAGAGCAGAGAAGGATTTTCTTTCACCAGAACCTTCTGGCAATTTGTAGCTAAATTTTCAGGTCTTCTTTTTCAGAAAATCCTCCTCTATACAACTTCATAATGAAGCTGTATAACTGGGGATACAAAATGCAAAGCTTGAACTTTTCACAATTGCTCCAATCACCGCCACAGAAGCCTATAACTTCTGGGTGTCCTGGTGGCTTTCCTTACTCTTCTTCTTTCACCGTCACTCAGTTTTTGAGAACTGTCTACTCCACGCAGATTTACCATCGAGTGCCATACTGTTTGTATTTCTTCATAACTGTTGTAACTAAAGTCCAAGACATATTCAGTGACTTGGAAATGTTCATGTAGCCATACTCTGACTTGTCTGAAGAAAACTGGCAACAAAACTGATTATTTACAGGTATTATACCAAAGTGGCCCATTACTTATGCAACCCATCATCTTGGCTTTTATATTTTTAATTAATTTATATCAAGTTGTAGAGATTTGCATTGAGTTTGAGTGTAAGGGTGGTAATTTTATAATTATTATTAATATTTTGTAGTTTTGTTTTTTAAGTATTTTAAATGGCATAAAAAATGTAAATCTGTGAAATACCAAGGGGCCAAATACTTTAGAATGGCTAGTTCCAAGAATTGGTTATCAATACACCTTTAGTTACTATTCAACAGTAATATTAAGTCATATATCTCCTTTCTATTGCTCAAATGACCTTTGACCTTGGGGCATCTTGATATATCAAACACAAGGGTCATAGTTGTTTAAACCAATATGGATTAAGCGTGATAGAAGGGTTTTCAGGAAGCACGGTGGCTTAGTTGTTAGCACTGTTGCCTCACAGCGAGAAGGTCATGGGTTTGATTCCCACCTGTGGCCTTTCCGTGTGGAGTTTGCGTGTTCTCCCATGTTTGTGTGAGTTCCCTCCGGGTGCTCCGGCTTCCTCCCACATCCAAACACATGCAGGTGAGATGGACTGGAAACTAAAAATTGTGCGTGCGTGTGCAAATGTGTTTGTCTATATGTGGCCCTGCGACAGACTGGCGTCCTGTTCAGGGTGTACCCTGCCTCACACTCTATGACTGCTGGGATAGGCTCCAGCCCCCCGCAACCCTTAATTGGAGTAAGCATCTGAAGATGAGTGAGTGAGAAGGGTTGTCAGTGATAAACAGGCTAAATTTTGGATAGAAATGATCACATTTAAAGTCCACATGGAACAATATATTACAGTATCACTGCAACAAGAATTAATTTGCATGAATCTGTCAAACATTAATCGTGGGTGTTGTGCACTGTGAATGTCCCTGCTTGGTGTAACTGTAACTGATAAAATCAATCAGCTCTTCACTTCAGAACAACCAATATCACTTTAAGTTATCAACGACAAAATCTCCCAGCAGCAAGCTTCTTTAAACTTCCTTCTTTAGGATCCTCATTTAACGGCTGCAGAAAGTAAAAAATAAAAATAAATGGCTCTATAAGTGTTGTGATACAGTCTGTGACCTTTCTTCAAAACCCATGCCAGTTAAAAAAATTTAAGCACGAGGGTGTCTCCAGAGTGGACAAACATCACAGCGGTCCAAATTTTTTAATTACAAAATAAATGGGAAAAAACAGAAAATGAAAGAGCACAATGTGAATTCATGACCATTTACAAAAATAATGAGTATAATGAATAACCTAGTACTGAATCAGTATTGATGCCACAGTAGATGTGTAAAAGAAATGCATTTTGTGATCTATGACCAGGCTATTCTTCTTTAGAGGCAAGATCAATGCAAAGTGAAGTATCTGATAGCATCTGATATAATCTGTTATTATAAGTGCTAAATATAACACCAGTTTATCTCTGTTCTCGTCTGACTTACAGAAATCTGTCAGACACATAAGAATAATGCAACACATTCACACATGGCTGAATTGTTTTTCTCATTGAAATGTATTAAGGCCATTTAGCAACTTTATAGTAACTTTATTTTATCCATTGTGATTAAAACACATATAAGCAGCACGGTGGCACAAGCAATTAGTTTGTTTGTCTCCAGCCTGAAAGTGCTCAGTTTGAGGCCACATGTGCCATATTCTCCCTCTACATCTGGATTTGTGTTAGAAAGGGCAGCAGGTGTCGAAGTTGCTGCCAAATCAGCACATGTAACCACCAATGGGACAAGACAAAAGAAATACGTTTATGATTCATAAAGCTGTTGAAATTATTTTTTGATTGAGAAAATAAAATGTTTGCATACACACGTGGATGTGTATGCAAACAGTTTGGTCACCCTACACACACACACACATATATATATATATATATATATATATATATATATATATATATAATATATATATATTATATATATATATATATATATATATATATATATATATATATATATATATATATATAAAATAAATTGCCTTAATTGGAGTAAGCGGTTGAAGATGAGTGACTGAATAGTTTGTCTTTTTTCAACAGTGGGTCAACAGAAAAAAACTCATTTGAAATATCCAAACATTCCTATTCCAAGAAAAGTCAAAGTTCATAATATATTTTTCCATTTCATTAAAGAAACATCAATATTTTTTACACATCAATATTTTTTTACATTTCAAACCTCAAAATTCAATATTTTGTTTATTTACCCATCTTTTTGTGTGTACTGCTTAGACCCAAATCAATCAGTCAATCAATCATTTAATCTCAACAATAATGAAATTATTCAAAATAAAGGTTAATTAGAAGGTAATTTTCTTAAAAATGTAAGAAAACACCAACAAGAACTTATGAATTGACATGTCAAAGAATATGTGGACTTCTGCAGCGTGTGCACACGTTTCATAAGATGAGCATGATGAAAGCATTAGATGAGGATGCACCTACCTGAGCGGACGTCAGAGCTGAGAAGAGAGCAAACGGGTGGAACAGCGGTGCTGCTTGGCCGGACCTCAGCACATGCTGATAACTCACAGAGTAACTACTTCAGGCAGCAGCCAAGTTTAGGGCTAAGACCAAGTCCATGGGCGGGGCTGGGAACAACCTTTTGAAAGACACACCTCTTTGGTCCACTCAGTGAGTTGCTGTGAGGGCAGATATGAAAGTGTTCTATGAGTTAATCAGTCAATGTGCTGAAAAATACAAATCAATACATAAAATGTGAATGTTTGAAGTCATTGGTGTTGATTTGAATCCAGTGTAGAAGCCGTGAGCTTTAAATCAATGTTCCTCTGTCTTCCTGGGTGGTTGGTTATGGTTAGTTAAGATAACGTGCCTCTGGTGAACGGCCACATATTAGTGATATGAACGATGTCAGATAGAATCTTTATTTATTCACTCGGACATTCACACAGATATGCACATGCAGTCAGGTCCATAAATGAGAGTAGTGACATAATTATTGTCATTTTGACGAGATGAATTGAAACATCAAGATGTGTTCATAGTGAAGACCTTCAGCTTTAATTCAAGGGGTGCCACAAAAATATCCTAATAAACATTTTTGAATTGCAGCTATTTGTATACACAGTACCTCCATTTTCAGACATAAGTCCTGTATAGGCCTTGATGCCCATTGGTGTCGGTCTTTATCTCTGGAATCTGTAGCCTGAGAGGCTACGACTTCCCCTGGACAGGACACCGGCCCGATGCAGGTTACTTCACCAGTAGAAGTGGGTCCCCACTTACAGCTGGGTGTAGTGAGACCGTGTAGCTATGAGTATCCAATGACGCAGGCAGGTAGCACGAGCAACATTTGAACTCAAGTCCTTTTATTGGCAGGCCAGCTCCTTATCCACTCAGCTACCTGCTCTATACCTTTTTCAGAGACCATAAGCAATTGAACAAACTAAACTAAACAATACTTTTAATACAAATCATCTCTTTCAGAGTCAATTGTCTTTGGACAAGTCAAGTGATATGGATATGTGAACATTTCAAAGTCAGCAAATCTTTTCTGAACTTCTTTGGCATCCATCATTAAGAAATACAAACAGTACGGTAAACCTGTCCGGAGTAGACAGTTATCAAAAACTGAGTGACCGTGCAAGAAGGAGACTAGTGAGGAAAGCCACCAAGACACTCATGACAACTCTAAAGGAGTTACATTGTTTTGTGTATGCGATTAGAGAAAGTGTGCCCAGTGCAACGTTTGACTGTTGTATCACCAGTTATACGGTTGTGTGGCGGAGTGGAACAGAGAAGAATGTTTTTAAAAAGAAATTAAATTTCAACTGCATTTTGTGAGAAGATGTCTGGGAGACAAAAGCCTCAAACTGCTTTATTTTCTTGTATGAAAACTCCGCCATGAAGCTGTGTAACTAATGATGCAACAGGCAAAAGTTGCACTGTGTACAGCGTCTGCAATCACAGCCACAGAAACCCGTAACGCCTTCAGAGTTGTCTGATTGTCTTGATGGCTTCCCTCACTTGTCTACTTCTTGCATGGTCATCAGTTTTTGAGAAATGCCTGTTCCAGACAGTTTTACCAAACAATATCACACTGTTTGTATTTAGTAATGGTTGATGTAAACAGTGTTGCACAGTTACTTTGAAAAGTTACTTCGTTAGCAGCTGCGTGCAACTTGTTGGCAGCTACTGAATATAACAAATAAAGTAACAAGTAATCTAACTTGGTTATTTTTAAGATTGAGTACTAGTTACTTTTTGGATTAGTTACTTTGCTGATTGCTCAGTTTTAAGCGTAACCAAATTAGATTACTAGCTACCTTATTATTTACATTCAGAAGCTGCTGACAAGTTGCACGTAGCTGCTAATAAAGTAACTTTATAAAGCTGCTAATGAAGTAACTATAAAGTAACTAATAAAGTAACTTTTCAAAGTAACTGCAGCAACACTGGATGTAAATGAAATCCATGAGATATTCAGCGACTTGTAAATGTTCATGTATCCACCCACTGACTTGATTTGTATTTTTAAAAAATCCTTATACTTATGACCTCTGAGAATGGAGGCACCAAGTATATAAAAATGTCTGTAATTCCTAAGTGGTTAATGTGATATTTTGTTGTTAATCCCCTTGAGTTAAAGCTGAAAATGTTCACTACGAGCACATATTGATTATTCCAGTTCTACTCTATTGTGGTGGCACACAGAGGCAACAATAAATAAATATAATGCAAAAGCCACATAGCCACAAAATGACTCGTTTCTGTCTGATTACTAATTTCCTCACGTGTCCTACTTGGACAAAGCAAGTAAGAAAAATTCAAACATTAAATTTTTTTTGTGGTTTGGGAAAATTAGGGATGGAACACAGTGATGCGAATCCTGCGAGGAGCTGAAATCATGGAGGCAGATACAGCGTGGATATGACCACACACAAGGCCAATAATGTCCCAGTCATTTGGTAGTCAAAGCAGCGCTGCAACTTTCCTCTCTCTTTGTGCATTTACAGTCTTCAGGGAAATCACAGGTGACAAACTGTTGGGACAAAGTGAAGCCTTTTTATGTGCAGCAGCGCCCCTTTTATTTAAGCGTTCATAACCTGCATCATTTAGAGCAGATTGAAATCATAAAAATATCCAGATATGGCTTTCATCTGTAGCCTTAAAGGGGTCATATTATGCACCTTTTACAGAGGCATTTTAAAGACAGATATTAGCAGTTTGTAATCCAAAAAAAATATATATATATATATATATATATATATATATATATATATATATATATATATATATATATATGCACAAAGGTTAAAAAAGGCCTGTTTGTCCACCTGTGGATAAGAACTGCTGCTGGCCACGCCCCCTCCTCAGAGAGGGCTTACCTAACGCCCACAAACTGTGGGTGTATCACACAGACCAGTGATAGATAGACAGATGAAATTTAAAGGGCATCTAATGAGGACAAAGTCATTCAAATCCAGTGGACCTTGATACACGTGATCAATCATAAAAACAACTTTGTTTTGCTTTTGCAATATCTCATAAACCTGCCTGCCACCTGCTGGATGGATGGTGGATTAGGAGCAGGTGTGGTTTGTGTTTCTACACATAAATGTATTCGAGCAGTATTCCATTATTTCCTGATGGTTTAACAGTGGTTATGTTGTAATTTGCAGATAACATGGTTGTAAGTCCACATAACCCTGCAGAAAGGATTTGAAAAAGCTACTTGGTGTGAATTTAGTTGTAAAAAGAAAAAAAAGTGAGGGAGGTGGATACACGAGGTACACTGAGTGGGGTCAGTGGGCGACAGAATGAAACTGCAAAGAAATTTGCTAAATTGAGAAACAAATCATTACTTTATAATGTTTTAACTGTGGCTATTCTTTTAAAACTCAAATAACGTGGCCACAACGTCGCACAATCCTGCAGAAACAAAAAAATTGTATGAACGTAGTTGAAGCAGAGACTTTTTTGTTCTCTATCTATCTATCTCTCTCTCTCTCTCTCTCTCTCTCTCGATATATGTGAGATTTTGAAGTTACATGTAGCTGTCTGTTAAAAAGATATCCAGGTATTGACTTCTGTGACATAGGTCACAGAAGTCTAAAACAAGTTGTCTAGGGGTAAATTTTGTTTATAGCATGAGAGAGTCCACATGTACAGAATTGTGACACTGCAGGAATGATGAATGTGAAACCATGAGCCCCTTGAACATGGAGGTGACTATAAGCTGCAGATTAGAGAGAAATCAGGTTCAGCTGTTCTGTTTATTTGCTGCAGGATGTCAACGAGGCCATTGGTTGCACTCTGTATTGTTCGTGCTCAGTGGAGAAGCACCACACTGTGACCTGGAGGTCAGCGCCGTGTCCTCACATTGTCCAGACTGGCAGCCTGTCTAGGATTCAGCCTGTCTCTCTCTCTCTCTTTCTTCTGGTGCATGCTGGGTAGGCTCCAGCTCCCCATGACCTCAAAAAGGATAAGCAGGTGTAAAGATTAGACAGAAAGAAGGAAGGAGGGAGAGCTACAGACAGGTTACTCTAATTTACTGCGCTGTAAAATCACATGATCATTTCGGTTTGCTATGTTTTACGCTTTTGGCAGCAAACGTGCGGCAAACGTCAGCCGGTGTGAGTAACAGTAGCTGAGAGTGAGTGAGAGATGAGGTCTCTGTGGCTGTGTGGACAGCTGGGCAGGGATGTGGCTGCCGCCGCTGCTCTGCTCTGATAAGAGCTTATCGTGATGAAAGGAGGAGGCCAGGATTGACAGGCCCGCCGCGGACTATCACTCAGCACCGCAGACGATCAGGACATTGCAGCATGCTGTGGCGTCTGCTCAGAGATGGTGCCATCAAGTGTGCAAACGCACCATTTCTTGACTGATGCGGTTCAACTTGACACTGGACTGTTGGGCTGAACTGGGTGTCGGATGGTGTTGTGTGTCACTGGTAGCCTTAAGGGACGGCTTCTAATTCCCATGAAACAGGCTTCTGCGTAGGCGGTGGTCTTATCTCTGCTGTGCAGGACCGGCAGGGTTTTATACCCAGGAGAGCTCTTGCTCGTACACCATCTTTCTACTTTTACTCCTCCTTTTTAGCAGTTACATTTTTAGTCAACAAAGACAGGCTAGTATCTTCTTGACATGACTCTGACACACGGCTTCAGTGTGTTCAGAGTTTTCGGTGTACGCTCTACTGAGCAGCCAGATATGTTGGTTGTACTTAAGGGGCCCTATCTTCAACCATGGTTGAAGATAGAGCTCATGTGCGCATGTATGCGCAGAAGAGTGTACAGCTCAGTGGAAGTGTTTCTGGTAGCTTTAACCCAAAAATGTTGTGGTTTCAAGCAGAGTACGTCGTCAAGATACATCATCCATGATGACACCTGGTTTGGATCCTGAATGTGACGCCATCTAGGCACTGCTATCTCCTAGTGGAAAAGTAAGGAGGTAAAGAGGTGGAGTTTGGGTAAGACCAGTGTGGCCTTGAAGGGGGGGGGGGTGAAGCCTGCACAAGCCCCCCCATCTCTGAGTTACCAAAGCTAAAGCTAACAGGCTAACCTTGGTTTCAGGTATTTTATTAATTTATTAATGCATATATTTTTGGGGACTGGGTGGTGGTTTTCATAACAAGAGGCTTCGGTTGTGGGTATTAAAAATGATGACCGACATACTGCCTCAGTATCCATGGAGCACCAGTGGAGATAACCTCACCAAGCCCTTAATACCTGCAAATTAGCACGAATAGTGCTATTTTACAGATTAAATGGTAGTAAAATTTCACTCAATGGAATTTCTGGAGTAGTAACATTTCAACTGGTTGATTAGTACAGTTAATTGTACAGCAAGAAATATTATCACAAATTAACCCCTTAACGCCCAAATTTATATAGCTGTATATAAAAAAATGTTTTGTGTGTGTTTTTGCCTTTAAGTAGATTTGGTAAATTGCATATTTGAGTTAGAGATTGTAGCATATGTGCGACAGTGGGCGTTAAGGGGTTAATTTGTGCTATGTTTTCAGACCATGCACCATATACTGTTAAGATAGGGCCCACAGCTTTTCATATTGTGGATTCCCTTCAACCATGAGGTTGTTTTCAGCCACGTTTGTTGGTTTGTCTGTCCTTCTGTCTCAGTGATTGCATGCAGGATTATGTAAAGACTGCCATCTCAAATTTGTTGAAGCATGGTGAATACCCTGATTGTAGCATTTGAGAAGATGAGGGAGGAATTTGAGTTACTGGATTTCTGATTGTCTTGGATTAAGACTCAGATCCAGGAAAAAAAAAAGACTTCCCAGACTCAGCCATCAGTAGTGTATTTGTATACAGTGAAATTGTTGTATTTTTATAGAAATTCACTTACAACTGTGCTCAAAGGTTAAATATCCTGGCAGAATTTTTTTTTTTTGCCATTTTTCAGAGCATATGAATATAACACAAAACTTTTTTCACTCATGGTTAGTGGTTGTGTCAAGCCATTTATTGTTAAACAACTGTGATTGCTCTTTTTAAATCATAATGACAAGAGAAACTACCCAAATGACAGATTGCCTGTTACAACCAGGATTACGTATGGCAGTGGACAGAAGCGCAAAGAAGAGCTGGCTGTGCTTGCGTGTGCTGCATTGTTACAGAAACTACCGTTAGTGCCAAACAGAGAGCCGCTGTTGAAAATGACCAGTCCTTGTTGATAGTTGGACACAAACAAATTTCTGACCCCTTGAAGGCAACTGACGGATGGTTAGACAAAGTCCAGACACTGAAACTGTGGATATTGCAGAATATTTGCTAAGCAGGGATGAGAAATCGTTACTCTGACGGCTTCATAAAGATGACAATGAAGGTGGGTCTCGCATATAACTTCTTTGGTGTCATGTTTGTTTTGATAAGTTGACAGACATACAATGATGTGTGCATGCATGCAGTTTGTTTATAGAACATGTCAATTTTACAATATTATGCGCCACGTTATTCATGGTGCAATATTACAGTTGCACCATCTGCAGAGGAATGGTCTATTTGAAGAGTTTCAGTCAGGTTTTAGAATTCATCATAGTACAGAAACAGCATTAGTGAAGGTTACAAATGATCTTCTTATGGCCTCAGACAGTGGACTCATCTCTGTGCTTGTTCTGTTAGACCTCAGTGCTGCTTTTGATACTGTTGACCATAAAATTTTATTACAGAGATTAGAGCATGCCATAGGTATTAAAGGCACTGCGCTGCGGTGGTTTGAATCATATTTATCTAATAGATTACAATTTGTTCATGTAAATGGGGAATCTTCTTCACAGACTAACATTAATTATGGAGTTCCACAAGGTTCTGTGCTAGGACCAATTTTATTCACTTTATACATGTTTTCCTTAGGCAGTATTATTAGACAGCATTGCTTAAATTTTCATTGTTACGCAGATGATACACAGCTTTATCTATCCATGAAGCCAGAGGACACACACCAATTAGCTAAACTGCAGGATTGTCTTACAGACATAAAGACATGGATGACCTCTAATTTCCTGCTTTTAAACTCAGATAAAACTGAAGTTATTGTACTTGGCCCCACAAATCTTAGAAACATGGTGTCTAACCAGATCCTTACTCTGGATGGCATTACCCTGACCTCTAGTAATACTGTGAGAAATCTTGGAGTCATTTTTGATCAGGATATGTCATGCAATGCGCATATTAAACAAATATGTAGGACTGCTTTTTTGCATTTGCGCAATATCTCTAAAATTAGAAAGGTCTTGTCTCAGAGTGATGCTGAAAAACTAATTCATGCATTTATTTCCTCTAGACTGGACTACTGTAATTCATTATTATCAGGTTGTCCTAAAAGTTCCCTGAAAAGCCTTCAGTTAATTCAAAATGCTGCAGCTAGAGTACTGACAGGGACTAGAAGGAGAGAGCATATCTCACCCATATTGGCCTCTCTTCATTGGCTTCCTGTTAATTCTAGAATACAATTTAAAATTCTTCTTCTTACTTAATAAGGTTTTGAATAATCAGGTCCCATCTTATCTTAGGGACCTCATAGTACCATATCACCCCAATAGAGCGCTTCGCTCTCAGACTGCAGGCTTACTTGTAGTTCCTAGGGTTTGTAAGAGTAGAATGGGAGGCAGAGCCTTCAGCTTTCAGGCTCCTCTCCTCTGGAACCAGCTCCCAATTCAGATCAGGGAGACAGACACCCTCTCTACTTTTAAGATTAGGCTTAAAACTTTCCTTTTTGCTAAAGCTTATAGTTAGGGCTGGATCAAGTGACCCTGAACCATCCCTTAGTTATGCTGATATAGACTTAGACTGCTGGGGGGTTCCCATGATGCACTGAGTGTTTCTTTCTCTTTTTGCTCTGTATGCACCACTCTGCATTTAATCATTAGTGATTGATCACTGCTCCCCTCCACAGCATGTCTTTTTCCTGGTTCTCTCCCTCAGCCCCAACCAGTCCCAGCAGAGGACTGCCCCTCCCTGAGCCTGGTTCTGCTGGAGGTTTCTTCCTGTTAAAAGGGAGTTTTTCCTTCCCACTGTTGCCAAGTGCTTGCTCACAGGGGGTCGTTTTGACCGTTGGGGTTTTTCCGTAATTATTGTATGGCCTTGCCTTACAATATAAAGCGCCTTGGGGCAACTGTTTGTTGTGATTTGTCGCTATATAAATAAAATTGATTTTATTTGATTTGATTTACAGTCATAAGCCGATGCACAAAAACGGCTACACGGTTTCAGGACATTGACAAAATAAATGTGTGCAAGAAACTTACAATTTTAGTCCGTCTTTTACGTCCGTCTGGATATTTCTTTTCTGTGGCGACATTGTGTAGAATGAACGGAGGTTTACAACCACATTTCTTCTTTGGTCTGTCTTTGTGTGGGCTCGGCGGAGCTTTGCAATCGTGTGTTTTCAGCCAACTTTCAAGCCTATAAATTCCGTTCGAGCATTTGAAAATAGCACAATGCGCCCCTGTCAATATTGTATGTGTCGCTTAAGGCTTAAAGCCTTTGAAACAATCCCTGTAAAAACCTTAACTTTTACAGTCCGCTAATGCTACTGTATACGAAATTCAATGGGAGCAGTGTGAGTGTGGTAGTTGGGATTTTTGCCCCCGTTTGACCCATGCATGCACAGATGCGTTGCACACTTCACTTATTAAGCAGGCACAACACTCAATTTGCTGCACTCTGAGGCTCCCTTTAAATGCGTGTTGAAGGTGGAGACTTCAACCTTTATAGCACTTTTTAAATTTTGTTAATAGGCCTAGCATAACTTGACTTATGAGTATTTTTACACCATGCATTTTCATGAATATTATTGTAATTTTTCGCTGCATGTTTATGTACACACACACAGCCAAAAGGATCATTTCCTTCTCTACTGCAGCAGCAACAGCAGTGGGAAGAAATATGACACCTTCTTCCTTATTGGTTTGCTGGCTTCTGCCAATCAGAAGTCAGTAGCCCCACGTGTGTTTGATCATAGCCCACCCACCCCACGTGGGTCTGATTGTGTGGTCGCTTTCTCTTTATTACTGGTAGAAAGTGTGTGTGTGGTTAGTGTTTTGTTGTTTGGGTTGAATGTGGAGCAAGACGGAGCACACACCGCTTCGTTAGAGTCTAAAACAGACAGTGAGAATTCTGGTGCTGAAAGAGATGAACCCTCTTTTGCTCTGGAGGAGCAACCAAAACAGGTGGATCCATCAACGTGCACACGGAGATCTGAACAGATGGTCGGAGCATGCGCTTCTGTTTCCAGATCCAGATCTCCACTCAGACGCCCAGCAGAGACACACCCCAGTGCTGACTGCTGGAACACGGAGGACGACGCAGACATTGCTCCAGCAGTAGGCAGATTTCAGCCTCAGAGAACACCAGGAGTCCAAGTTGATATACTTTTCATCCAAAGTCCAAAAGACCTTTTTCTTTTGTTTTTTGCAACTGACACAATTAGAACAACTTGCACCAACACCAATAAAATTGCTCCAAAACACTAAGCATTAGGAGGAAAAAAATGCAACTGAACAGACATTGAAATGGAAGATTTGTACAAATTTTTTGGACTTCTGATATACATGTCGTTTGTGTCACTGCCAAGTCTCCAGGACTACTGAAAACACAATAATATTTTGTCTGTGCCCTTTCCAGCAAAAGTAATGTCCAGAGACAGGTTTAGATTGATATTCTGGAACATCCACCTCAGTGATCCAGATGAGGATGTAGAAAATGATAGAAAAAAAGGGAACAGCAGGTCATGACAAACTGTTTTGAGTCAGGTCTCTTTATGACATCCTTACTGCCTGCCAGGCTTATTACCACCCGAGGAGGGGGCTGGCAGTGGATGAAAGGATGGTGGCGATGAAGGCAAAAACTGGAATGACACAGTATTTGAAAGACAAGCCAACAAAATGGGGCATTAAACTTTTTGTGTTCAATTTCAATTTTCAATTTATTTGAATTTATATTGCACCAAATCACAACAGAGTTGCCTCAAGGCGCTTCACACAACTGAGGTCTAACCTTACTAACCCCCAGAGCAGCAGTGGTAAGGAAAAACTCCCTCTGGGGAAGAAACCTCAAGCAGACCAGACTCAAAGGGGTGACCCTCAGCTTGGGCCAAGCTACAGACATAAATTACAGAACAATTCACAAAATGAATATACAGGAAATGCTGTTGGTGCACAGGACAGGAGGGAACATGTCCTGTATCTGGTAGCAGCCTGTGAGCAGGACTTATGTCTCTTTTGTCCTTTATTTTACAATCATGACAGAGTTTTTGGAGCGAGCAGCAGCATCACAGCAGCGTGGAGCGGAGTTTCTTTTAAATTTTATTTTAAGTGCGTGCGCGCGCGAATCGTCTTGGAGATTATTTTACTTATTAGCTACACAGCTGTATAATGAAGGAAATGGTGACTGGCTTCTAAACACAATTATGAGAGTGTTTTTTGGGGGAAAGAGATCGAGCTGCAGCCCCGCAGCAAACAGCAGCAGGGAGCGGACTTTTTTTTTTTTTTTTCTTTCTTTTTTCTACGTGCGCGCGCGAGCGAATCGTCTGTAGAGAATATTTTATTAATTAACAACACAGATGTATAATAAAACAAATGTGACTGCCTTCTAAACACAATTATGACAGTTTTTTGGGGGAAAGAGCGAGCTGCAGCAAGCAACGGAGTTTATTTTATTTTTTTTTTTATTGTTTACATGGGCGCGCGTGAACGGGACAGTTGATCCTCAAACTGGCTCCTGCAGAGGCGGAAGGACCGCTGAAAGCAGCCGTCATCCAGACAGCTCCTGCAGCAAATAATGATACTGTCTGTATTGGTAGCTTTCCACAGCAACTCACTCCGTGTGATCAAGGTCCGTCATGTTAATTTTGACTGACAGCCGGAGCCGGCGAGCTCCGCCCCTTTCCTCCGCGAAAACAGCCGGAACTACCGCGAACTTCGGTCTACTGTACTACTCGCCGACAAAACCGTCTGTGTGTAAACCAGCCTTAAGCTTCACTAAAAGACCCAGAATTTAGATAAGGTTGAGACCACGGCCTGCTTCGTTTCCTAATAAAATTAATTAAGAGAATAAAAAGCGTAGATCTATACTATGCCAGTATGCTAGCCATACGAAAGGGAAAATAAGTGCTTCTTAAATCTGGTCTTGAAAGTCTCCACAGAATCTGACTGTTTTATTGATGCAGGGAGATCATTCCACAGAACAGGGGCACGATAAGAGAAAGCTCTGTGACCCGTTTACTTCTTTTTCACCCTAGGGACACAAAGTAGTCCTGCACTCCGAGAACGCAAAGCCAGGGCCTGTATGTAGGGTTTAATTAGGTCAGCTGGGTAGGGAGGTACCAGTCCGTGAACAATTTTATAGACTAGTAGCAGAACCTTAAAATCTGATATCACTGATGTTGGCTGTTTCAAGTAATGGCTACACACTCAAGTTCACCATTTACACTGACAAGAATGTGACCACAAGTGAGCACGGGCTGTCGCACGATGTGGTCATGAACCTGATCCAACCATCCTCACTTGGTACTGGGTACCACATTTACATGGACAATTTTTACACGAGTCCCAAACTGTTCATAGACCCGGCTAACATGATGTTTGGGGCAGGTGGCACATACAGGGATAACAGACGAGGATGCCCCAGAGGGAGGGCAAATGCTCTCACAAAAAAATCTGCAAGAGGATCTATAAGATGGATAAGAGAGGGGCCTCTGGTGTTTGTAAAGTTGATGGACACATGAGATGTGTGTACGTGCTCCACCATCTATCATGCGTGTTTGGGTGAGTGCGGAGAAGGGTGAAGGATGGCAAGGATGGACACTGGACGATGAAAGACATTCTCTGTCCTACCCCAGTGTTGGCTTATAATAAAAACATGGATGGAGTCGACCTATCTGACCAGCTCATCCAGTACTACTCCACCCATCGGAAAACTGCACACTGGTACAGGACAGTGTTGCTGCACTTCCTTGACATTGCAACTATAAATACATTCATCTTGCATCATGAGATCAGCATTGTCAAGCACAGTGCAGCCCATGACACACAAGGACTTTATGGTGGAGCTGGTGTGTCAACTGTGTGGCACAGACAAAACAGGTGTCCCACAGAACAGGAGCCAGAACCATCTTCCAGTGCCAACTGTGACAAGCACAGATCCTCGCCAAAAAGCCACAAAAGGCACACTGACGTGCTAATGGTACCTTCAGGTGGACAACAAGAGGAGTGACACACCGTGGAAGTGTTAGGCCTGTGATGTGCCCCTCTGTGTTGTGTTTGACAGGAATTGTTTTTTTGAGTGGCACAAATAATGTGTTGCATCTTATTTTGAAATCTGATTGTTTTGTTAATAGTTTAGCATTAGCATTTCCTGCACTATATGTTTTTGAAATGTACAGTTTATATTTACATTCTAAATCTTATTGTGATATCTGGCTGTTTTTCTAAATAATTGTACAAAAAAAAATGCCTGAAGCATTTCCTGCATTTATGTAAATAGTTTAACTGTTTTTTTTTGTTTGTTTTTTTTTTGTTTTTTTTGTTTGTTTGGGTTTTTTTTTGTTTGTTTGTTTTTTTTGCTACATCTGTACATATGTTTTTGAAATTTACAATTTATATTTACATTTTAAGTTATGAAACTGGTTCATTAAACATGTTTTGTGGTTTTCACAGTCAAAAAAACCCCAAACTTTTTTCTACTTGGATTTTATGTTTTGTGTGATTTTAGGTTCACTGTGTTAATACAGTAGGTCAGAATGAATGAGAAACTGTAAGGTCACACAGGTGAGGCTGTGCTGAAAAAAGACACCCAACAAGGCCATGTAAACACTTTTTAAAGGTAAATTATAAAGGTAAAACCAAAAGTAGTCAAAAACGGTCAATTATACTGTGGACTCCAGAGGGTTAAACACATTTTCTGCTTTGCACTTTGCTTGCAGTTCTTCGACACAGTTGTTGCAGAACATTACACACAGTTTCCTACATTACACACTGAACTCAAAGATAAAATGCCTTGTTATCACTGGGAAAACACTTAATAAAATGCAAAACACATCTGGCAGTTGGAAAAACTTCTGCACACATCTGAAAACACTCACACAGAAAACACACCACCAATCAGTCTGATCTTTGGCACTACAAATAGAGCTCAGGTAAGATATTTAGTCAAATCTGCAATCATGGAGGCCGTAAGACCCAGAGAAAGAGGCAGAGGACCAGGAAGACAGAGATATGTGGACAAGGACAAAGACAAAGGAGGAATATTTCAGATGAAATTAAAGCAACCTTGATGGACCATGTGATGAACCACGGTCTCACACTGAGGGAAGCTGCACTCTAAAAAAAAAAAAAAAAGGTGCTGTCTCAATGAGAAAAATTGATGTTGCAATTTGCATATTTTTTTCTTTTATTTCAATTTACAGTAGTTATTTCATAATGCCACACGACTTCTCTAGTTACGTAAGTTGAAATAACTTTACGTAGTGAAGTTACAGTAAAAATAACTTAAGAAAATCTATACAAATTGTTACATCATGTTTTCTCATTGAGACAGCAGTTCATTTTTTAGAGTGTGGACAAAGGGTCCACCCAAACCTCAGACATCACACAGTGGATGGTACTGTCAAGTGCAATATCATTCTGATTTTACTGTGCCATGTATGTAAACTACAGTACTGTAAACACTTGTTTTCATTGTTTTGATTTGTGTTTTGAATTTGAACTGATCAGCACTCTGTCTTTCTTTAGGTATTTGTAAGAAATTTGTATTTCTTTGTGAAAAGTGTTTCAAAATGGTGCATGTGTGTATCATTTTGTTGCTAGAATGAAGTTTTTGAAGGGATTGTTAGGTTTTGTTTGTAGGGTTTCATTTTGAGAGAGTTGTGAGGTGTTTTACAACAGGTGTTGTGTCTTATCTTGCGTGTGTGTAGAGTTTAGACACTGAGCCAAATTTTGCAAAATGTGTGTAAGAAAACTGTAATAACGTGTATTGCCCCCTTTAACATCAATGACAGCTTGGAGTTTTTTGTAGTAGTTGTGGATGAGGCTATTTATTTCCTCTGATGGTAAAGCTACTCATTCTTCTTGGCAAAAAGCCTCCAGTTCCTGTAAATTCCTTTGCTGTCTTGCATGAATTGCATGTTTGAGATCTACCCAGAGTGACTCATTGATATTGAGGTCAGGAGACTGAGATGGCCACTCCAGAACAGTGCCGACCCTAAGCAATTTGGCACCCTAGTCAAGATTTTTTAATGGTGCCCCCGTAAAGAGTAAAACGACGAGGGCGATGAAGAAACTATTATCATCAACTGAAATTGACCTTTGTCACCATTTTTGCTATTTTTACCCCATAACTCTAGAACATTGTCATAGATGGTCCAAACTATACCTTTTTCAAGTTGTTATGATCAGACAAATAATTTTAACCTCTGTGTAATTCTTCATTGACCCCTACCTGGCTACAGCTACCACCCTGGGATGGTTATCATACATTTTTGTGTAGGCCATGGTACACTGAGGCTGGATTCTAAAGTATCGTTTAGTCACCTTAAGTGGTACCAAAAACCTGCTTGGCCCATGGACTATTTACACAGAATCGCCATGGCTTTTGAGATTTTAGATTTAACATAATTTATATGAGTTTTCCAGCTTAATTTATCATCAATAAAAGCTCCAAGAAAATTGATTTCAGTTACAATTTCAGTTTCAGCATCATTGAATAATAAATTTCTACTTAAATTCCCAGGGTTACTTCCGAATATAATACACTTTGTTTTACCAAGATGAAGCGATAATTTGTTTGAATCAAACCATTGTTTGAAATTCAGTAGTTCCCTCTCCATCATGTCCAACAGCTGTCCCAAATGATCCCCACTACAAAACACAGTCGTATCATTGGCAAAGAAAATCCAGCTCACAGACTTAAAAACCAAACATATATCATTAATATACAACAGAAACAACAATGGCCCAAGGACTGAACCCTGGGACACTCCACATGTAATCCTCAAAAATTCAGAATTTATCCCACCAGTATGGACATACTGATACCTGCTGTGTAAATAGTTAGCTATCCAATCAAGAGTTAATCCTCTAATACTGTACTTCTGTAATTTATCCAACGGTAAAGTGTGATCTATAGTATCAAATGCTTTCTGCAAATCAAAGAAAACCCTTACAACGTATTACTTCTTTGCATTTGTAATTAAATCAATTAATTAATCAATTAAAGCCAGTGAAGTAGTATGATTTTTTTTTTCTAAATCCATACTGCTGTTCACTGAGTATATGATGTTTAGTTATGAAATTGTTCAACCTCTTTACAAATATCTTTTCCAGAATTTTTGAAAATTGTGGTAACAATGAGATTGGCCTGTAGTTTGAAAAGACATGTTTGTTGCCAGATTTGAACAGTGGTATCACTTTAGCTATTTTCATTTTGGAAGGAAATTTCCCTGCCATTAATGACAAATTACAAATATAAGTTAAGGGTTTAACAATACAATCAATAATGACTGCGGTTTGGTTCCAACAGAATCCCTCATTTTCCACTTCTTAGAGTTAGAATGCTGCTGATTGGCATTCTCAGTCACTTTTATATGTTTTTATACCCCTTTCCTATTTTATACAGTTCAGTGACCTTTTGGAGGATCTTGACACTTCACCTACAGTGGAAGAACTTAGCAAAGCCATCGACTGCCTTGCGTGCGGGAAGGCCCCTGGCAGTGATAATATCCCACCAGAGGTCCTCAAGAGTGGGAAGCCTGCTTTGCTTAGGCCACTTCATGACTTGCTTTCCCTCTGCTGGGAACAGGGCTACATCCCTCAGGACATGCGTGATGCTAACATCGTCACCCTATACAAGAACAAAGGAGACTGCAGCGACTGCAACAACTATAGGGGCATCTCCCTGTTAAGCATCGTTGGCAAAGTGTTCACCCGTGTTGCGCTTACTCGCCTGCAAGCCCTCGCCTCCCGCATCTACCCAGAGTCCCAGTGTGGCTTCAGGGTTGATCGCTCAACAGCAGACATGATCTTCTCACTCTGCCAGCTGCAGGAGAAGTGTCATGAGCAGCAGATGCCTCTTTACATTGCGTTCATCGATTTGACAAAGGCGTTTGATTTGGTCAGTCGAAGTGGACTCTTCACCCTGCTGCGGAAAATAGGCTGTCCCCCATAGATGCTTGCTGTGGTCACGTCATTCCACGAGAACATGCACGGCACAGTCCATTACAACGGCGCTACTTCTGAGGCCTTTCCACTCAGCAGTGGTGTGAAGCAAGGCTGTGTCCTCGCTCTGACACTGTTTGGCATCTTCTTCTCCCTGCTCCTCCAGTATGCTTTCCAACACTGCAGTGACGGTGTCTACATCTACACAAGGTCCGAAGGCAAGCTCTTTAACATCGCTCGCCTTTGTGCCAAATCTAAAGTCACAGAAGTACTTATCCGTGAGATGCTGTTTGCTGCCGATGCAGTCTTGGTAGCTCACACAGAGGATGGCCTCCAACAGCTAGTCAATCTCCTATCCTACGCCTGCAAGGAGTTTGGTTTAACCATTAGTCTGAAGAAGACAAACGTTATGGCTCAGGGCACCGAGCTCCCACCAAGAATCGCCATCGACGGATACACCTTAGAGGTTGTCGACAACTTCATGTACCTCGGGTCCACAATCTCCAGCACACTGTCCATCGACACAGAAGTCAACAGCAGAATCACCAAGGCAGCAGCAGTCATGGCAAAACTGCAACAGCGAGTTTGGAGCAACTCCAACCTCAACGTGAAAACCAAGATGCGCGTCTACCAGGCCTGCGTACTCAGCACTCTTCTGTATGGCAGCAACACGTGGACCACCTACGCGAGGCATGAGCGGAAGCTGAACATCTTCCATATGAGGTGCCTGTGCCGCATTCTGCACATCAACTGGCAAGACAAGATCCCAACACAGATGTGGTGCACCGTGCCAACATGGACAGCATGCACTCTGTGCTGTGCGAGAGGCACCTTCGATGGCTCGGTCATGTAAGGCAAATGGATGCAGGCCGCCAGGGGCATCGGACTGGGGGGGTAAAGGGTACTATGTACCCAGGGCCCAGAGCATGGGGGGGGCACAAAAAACTGGCGTAATATATTTTTATATTGCATTATTGTTATTAATGTCCAATTGATGATGTAAAATAATTAGAATGAATGTATAAATGTTGCAAAACATAATTCTGCTCTAATAGTAATATTGAAAGATCTCTTAGGGCCCTTCCCACCCCTGCACATTTGTACAATGGTTTAGTCCAGGCGCACACGCGACACTCCCCCCCACACACACATCCCAAACGGGATCTGACAGAAAGAGGAGGTGTTTAGTAGAGCTGAAACAATCAATTTAATTGATTCTTAAAATAGTTAACTAATTTAGTCATTGATTAGTTAAATAACTGTTTTACCGCAAATGTTTTGTTTCTTCCATATAAATCAACCGTTTCTGCAGCGCTGCTTTGCTTTGAACCTTGAACCAATCGAAGCAGTGATTCGCAGATGTTAGCAGTGCTTTGTTGATTCATTGTTTTATTTCGCTTTATCTTAATTTTTCCCCACTAAAACCCCAAAGAGCATATGTCTGAGTAATATTTACCTTTTTATGTTAATCTGACCTGTTATGGTCTTCTAGTTGATAGATGTATTTTATAACTTAAAAGCGGGACTAATGCTAACGCGTTAGCATGTCTACGGCATTTTCAATGTTAAAGTTAGCATTAAGTTGTTGCAGCAGTCAGCACATTTGTTTTCTGTATAATAATTCATGGCTCAGCATTTGTCATAAAAGAGTCAAATGTATTACAAATTGTAATATTTAATTTTTTTTTATTTATATATTAATAATAATAGCAAAAGGGGTGGTGGCCAAGTGGTTAAAGCACTTGGTTTCAGTGCAGAAGGTTCCGGGTTCAAATCCCACCCCTGCCACATTTCTCCATGTAATGTGGAGTTGCGTCAGGAAGGGCATCCGTCTTAAAACCTGTGCCAATTCAACATGCAGATCCACCTTGGATTTGCTGTCGTGACTCCGAGTACAAAACAAGGGAGCAGCCGAAGGGACTTACTACTTTTATTATTAATAATAGCAACAACAACCAGTAATGCTACAATACAATTTTAGAGAAAGAAACTGATTAAACAACAGAAGATAAATCCAACTAACAATGAACATATATAGAAATAAATGTTTCCTGTGAACACCTATTGACTCTTACACCTCCACTTCATCCCTGTTTTATTTAAGTTTAATGACAATTTGTTTCGTTCAAACCATATATAAGCTGTGTTTTACACAAGAAAAAATAAAATGCAGTTAACTGCACATTTGTGTCTTTTTTCATGAAAATATGTTTTTAATGATCACATATTACACTTTAGTCAGGCCTTTAAAATACTTTTGTGGACTCTTGCTGTAATATGTTGTCAGTGGTTGAGATAGTTGCTGTTGGCATCTAAAAATGCTCATAATCGAGTGAAACCTGATAAATCTCTTTTTGGTGTGTTGGTGATGTATGTATGTGCTAAATAAAACAAAACACTACTCCAGGTATGTTTTTGACAAGAATATAACAATTTTGTTACAAGCTCAAACACTGATGTTGCGTGATAAAGGCCTTTTAATAACTCACTTAAAGAAATAATGGCAAAACTCACATGCACGTAAAAAAAACCCCAAAACAATTAATCTAAAAAAATAATCGACCGATGAATTGATTAGTAAAATAATCGTTAGTTGCAGCCCTAGTGTTTAGGCTGTGTGACATTGACGAGCTGTGAGCGGCTGGAAACAGTGATGACCAAGCAGAAACTGTCTTTTTTTATTCTTCAATATCAACAGGAGCCCAGTACTCAAAGCAATTCCAAGGAGTAGCTCAGCCTCCATCAACAGCCGCACCCAAAATGAGCCAGCTGGCACCACTTTTTATCCTCTGCTCCTGATTGGACTGAACCACCTCCTCCATTGCAAATGTTTCTCCTTTATCATAAATACAAACATTTTAAAACTACCTTTAAACTTCACACACACACACACACACACCTAAAACCCTCTACACAAATGCTAAAACATTTTTCAACACCTAAACCTCCAACTACCAATTCTCCCCCCCCCCCCCCCATCCCCATCTGATGGCCTCTCCCAAAACCTTTAAATGGGATCCAGGCTTATAAGAAAAGTTTTGCCTGAACTCCCTGGAGAGGGCACCAGACAGGTAAGTAAAGAGGCCTTTTCAATCAACTTCATCCTACTCATTTACCCCCATCTGACCCTGAAGTCTCAATATTCTCCTTCACAGGATCTGAAAGACAAAACCCCATTTTACTAAATGCTCCAATTCCCAATCAAGAATCATTTATACCAACTTTAAAATACAAAACGAACCAAAATGCAAATCAGCAATTCCAAGTGCTATACAATTATTTACTTTACACAATTCATGTGATGAAGTGCTACTTCATCACATTTCCTTCCCCTTCTCCCAGAAAACCCAATACCTTAGGTCTCAGACACCCGGGATAAACAGTCAGCCACCACATTTGACCTTCCTGGTCTGTCCTGAACAGTAAATTCATATGGTTGCAAGGAAAGATACCATCCTGCGATGCGTGTATTGGCATCCCTCATACGTTTCAGCCACTGGAGAGCACGATGATCTGTCTCCAAAATGAAGTGCCGTCCGAGTAGATAGTAACGAAGGGATTCAATGGCCCACTTCATAGCCAAACACTCCCTTTCAATAGTGGAGTACCTTCCCTCTCTCTCCAATAACTTCCGACTCAGGAACACCACCGGTCTCCTCTCCCCCTCCATCTCCATCTCCTGGAGAAGGACTGCTCCAAGACCCACTCCAGATGCATCAGTCTGCAAAATAAACTGCTTGTTGAAATCTGGACTATGCAAAACTGGTTGAGAGCAGACCGCTTCCTTAAGGTCTTTAAATGCCCTATCACATTCCTCCGTCCAAATGACCTTAGTGGGGGCAGAGGCCTTGGTAAGGTCATTCAACACTGCCGCTCTATCTGCAAACTGCGGGATGAACTTCCTATACCATCCCACCATTCCAATAAAGCCTCATCTTCTTTTTCGTAGTAGGCACTGGAAAGGATTGAATAGCCTCCATCTTCCCCACCTGAGGCTTTATCTTTCCAAAGCCAATCACAAAACCAAGTTACTCAACTTCCCTCTGAGCCACAGCGCATTTGTGAGGATTAACAGTCAGCCCTGCTGCTTTAATGCGCTTCAGTACTTCCTGAAGGTGAACCACATGATCTTCCCACGACTGACTGTACACCACCACATCATCCAAATATGCTGCAGAAAAGTCTGACACATCCCTCAAAACAAAATCCATTAGCCGTTGAAATGTTGCCGGCGCCCCCTGAAGGCCAAAAGGCATGACTTTAAACTGATACATACCAAAAGGTGTCTTAAAGGCCGTCAGTTCCTTTATCTCTGGTGCCAGAGCCACCTGCCAATATCCTTTGCTCAGGTCCAATGTGGTGATATAGTTGGCTCTGCCCACTCTTTCCAGCAGATCATCCACCCTGGGCATTGGATATGGATCAAAGTTGGAAATAGCATTCAAATATCTGAAGTCTATACAAAACCTTAGCGAGCCGTCCTTCTTTGGCACCAGAACAATCGGACTACACCATTCACTGCATGAGACCTCAATAATCCCCATTTCCAACATCAACTGAATCTCCTTACGGAGCACTGGCACCAATCTCTCTGGTATCCGGTAACTCCTCTGTCGTACCGGGGCATCTTCCTTAATCCGTATCTTGTGCTGTACAAGCGACGTGAACCCTGGACTCTCCTGAAAGAGTTCTGGATCCAAAAGTGGTTGAATGGCTTCCTGCTTTTTGGTAGACAGATGTGACAGGTCAACTGACCCAGAATCTACAGTGCAAGTTGGAAAGAACTTCTCAGATACCTCTTCATCCTGAACTACCCGAACCAATAAGTGCTGCTGAATAGGTTCTTCACGACTCTGGAATTCTTTCAGTAAATTCACATGAAATTTCTGATGCTTCTTGAGTTTATCAGGCATATACAGTTCATATGTGACTTTACCTACTCGTCTGATGATTTCATAAGGTCCCTGCCATTTTGCTAGCAACTTATTCTCACTGGTTGGGAGCAACAACACTACTTTCTGGCCTGGAGTAAAAACTCTGTCTCTTGCCTTCTGGTCATACCAGGACTTTTGATGACGTTGGGCTGCTCTCATATTATCATATGCCAATGCAGCCATCTCCTCCAGTCTCTCCCTCATCTTTACCACATACGCCACCACATTCTCCCCTTCTGGCTTAGGATCCTCCCAATAGTCCTTAAGGAGATCCAAAGGGCCCCTAATCTGGCGCCCATAAAGCAATTCAAAGGGGGAGAACCCAGTTGATGCCTGCGGCACTTCCCGGTAGGCAAATAAAAGATAGGGCAGCCATTGATCCCAATCTGTACCTGTGGTAGAAACAAACTTGCGCAGCATGTTTTTAAGGGTCTGATTGTATCTCTCCACCAACCCGTCCATTTGGGGGTGATAAGGCGTGGTCTTAATTCCTTTAACCCCTAATAGTTTGTACACTTGCTGCAAAAGTTTGGACAAAAAATTTGTCCCACAATCTGTCAAGATTTCTCTCACTATTCCTACTCGAGAAAAAAGCTGTAGGAGACAGTTTGCAATATGCTTCGCCTTAACTGACCTGAGGGGAAAGGCTTCTGGGTATCTCGTAGCGTAATCACATAACCAATATGAAACGATTCCCCGAGGAACTCTTTTGTAAGGGACCCACAATATCCATCCCTATCCTTTCAAAAGGTGTTTCAATAATTGGCATCGATTCTAATTGGGCACGTACAACTCCTTTTCCTGAAGTCAACTGACATTTCTCGCAAGAACTGCAGAATTTAGAAATCTCAGTATACATCCCTGGCCAAACAAATCTACTAATCCTGCTTAAAGTCTTATGGAAGGCCAAGTGTCCTGCCCATGGAACTGAATGACCAAGTTCCATAACCTTATGCCTGAACTGTAATGGGAAGACCAAAGCTTCACCCTTGTCCTTTCTCTGGTACAAGATACCCCCTTTTTTCACATAAACAACATCCTCCAGGCAACTTATCTGGCCCTGTTGGACCCCTTCATTCTCAGTTACTTTAGCCAACCATGGCTTAAGTGTGGGGTCATCTTTCTGCAGTGTACCTACATCTGCAGGAATATCAAAATCAAACAAATCAATTGGTTTAGGAATTTCAATTCCTTTCCCCTGAGAGCCTTTAAATTTGTCCTTCCTCCTCTGCGCCTTCGACTTACGGGCCTTCGCTGGCTGAACTTCAAAGTACTCTCCAAAAAAAGGCAACTCATTTAACCCTCCTTTTGCACTTTTTGCTCTCATTACTACATGGCAAGAGTTTACAAGTTCTATGAAACACTCTCCACTCACTGATGGACCTGGTGAATCTGAAGATTCTTCTTCTAAACCCCCAGATTCTCCTTCACCTAACAGATCAGACTGCTTACCCTCAAACTGATAAGGTCTAAAAGAGTTGGGATATCATTACCCAATATCACTGAATATGGCAGAGTAGGTACCACCGCAACAGGCAAAAGATAAGTTTGACCCCCCACAGTTAAATATACCTCAGCCGTGGGGTAATTATGCTCATCTCCATGAACACAACTAATTCTTGTTCCCCCCTGACTCAACTTTTCTCCCACAATCAGACTAGCATTTACTAACGTCTGAAAACATCCTGTATCCAGTAAAGCTTCCCTCCGCTGACCGTTCACTAAAACGGTTACAATGCAACCTTTCTGTTCCACAGTCTCTACAGTACTAGACCTGGGGACTGAACAAAGTGAAGGCTTAGCCTTAAGGGCTGGACAAAAGTGCTGAATGTGGCCCAAACCATTACAGTAGTAACATCTTACATCCTGCTTAGAAGACTTAAAAGATGAATTTTTAACATAGAGGGATGAGCAATAGGCTGCCTACTGCTTGAAAAATTTCTAACCTGATGTTGACCAGCGCCATAATCACCCCCAATAGACTTACTGCGATAAGCCTGGTAAGTCTCCCGGCCAAAATTAGCACTCTTATTCCCCCTCCTGGCTGATATGAAGACTTCTGCAAGGCGAGCCGCTTCTTCTGCTGTTTTTGGATCATGCTCACGAATCCAAATCTCCAACTCCGGATGGACCATCCTTAAGAACTGCTCCAAGATTATCTGCTCACATATATCTTTGACAGTTAATTTTTCAGGTTTGATCCATTTTAAAAACATCTTTCAATCGTACATAAAGCTCACGTGGTGTCTCTCCTTGCTCAATCTTCAATGACTGGAAACGACGCCAGTAAGTATCAGCAGTTATTTCATATTTAGCTAAGATTGCCTCTTTCACTTTATCATAGTCCTCAGTATCTGAAACATCCATAAGAATGTAGGCCATGCGTGCTTTAACTGTCAACAGAGGTATCAACCGGATAGCCCATTCCTCTCTGGGCCACCGACACACCTGGGCCATTCTCTCAAATGTCACAAGAAAATGTTTAATATCATCATCTGCTGTTAAAGGCAGTAGCCTAGGTTCATTCTGAGGCCTGAAAACACGGCCTACCTGACTGACTCCTCCATCTGATACATCATCACCATCACTTGCAACTGTGCGGGGCCGAACTATAGAAGGGTCAGGTCTGTCCTCTTCAAGCAAATTAACATGCTGCTGAATTTGCTGAAATTGGTGCTACATCCCTTTCCATCTTTGCTCCTGACGTGACAACTCCTTTTCCATTTTCTGGTCTCTGGCTGCTTGCGTCTTCAGCAGAGATTTCACCAAGTCCGTCAGCTCCTCCAATTTCCCTTAAGGGATAGGTGCCGCCATGGCTCCTTGATCAGCCGAGGTAGCACCTCCCTCATCAGGTTCGCCTTCTTGGCCTGGTTTCTTTGAGCCTCTGGTCATCGTACCTTCACTGTTGCGTAGCCCCCACTTCTGACACCACTTGTGACATCGACGACCTGTGAGCGGCTGGAAACAGTGATGACCAAGCAGAAACCGTTTTTTTTTTTTTATCTCTTTCTATTCTTCAATATCAACAGGAGCCCAGTACTCAAAGCAATTCCAAGGAGTAGCTCAGCCTCCATCAACAGCCGCACCCAAAATGAGCCAGCTGGCACCATTTTTTATCCTCTGCTCCTGATTGGACTGAACCACCTCCTCCATTGCAAATGTTTCTCCTTTATCATAAATACAAACATTTTAAAACTACCTTTAAACTTCACACACACACACACACACACACACACACACACACACACACACACACACACACACACACACACACACACACACACACACACACACACACACACACACACACACACACACACACACACACACACACACCTAAAACCCTCTACACAAATGCTAAAACATTTTTCAATACCTAAACCTCCAACTACCAATTGTCCCCCCCCCCCCATCCCATCCCCATCTGATGGCCTCTCCCAAAACCTTTAAATGGGATCCAGGCTTATAAAAAAAGTTTTGCCTGAACTCCCTGGAGAGGGCACCAGACAGGTAAGTAAAGAGGCCTTTTCAATCAACTTCATCCTACTCATTTACCCCCATCTGACCCTGAAGTCTCAATATTCTCCTTCACAGGATCTGAAAGACAAAACCCCATTTTACTAAATGCTCCAATTCCCAATCAAGAATCATTTATACCAACTTTAAAATACAATATGAACCAAAATGCAAATCAGCAATTCCAAGTGCTATACAATTATTTACTTTACACAATTCATGTGATGAAGTGCTACTTCATCACAGGCTGAAATAAAATGTCTTTCCTAAAAAATCAAAGTACGGATTTCAAAAAAGAAGAGGAAAAAAAGGACAGGGAAAGAAAACTAAATGAGGGAAAGCAGCTGCTAACCATCTTCTTCGAAACAGAGGTGAGCTTGAAAGCTCGCTATATTGAGTTGGGGGTCTGGGGGACCAATTGCACCATTTTCTAGAAAAGTGGTGCAAATTGGTGCATTCCTGTGCATTTTAACAGATGGGAATGCACCAAATTGCACCATTTTTCTAGAAAATGGTGCAATTTGGTCCCCCAGACCCACCAACTCAATATTGCTCCCCCAACTTTAAAAAGGGTTCTGACTCCCAGGTGTGATCTAAGGTATACATGATTTAGGCCTGGTTTGACTACGCATTAGAAATTTGATGTTTGCGTTAACAAAAAACAACAGTGTGTGTGGGGGCGGGTGGGTCTTCAATATGGCTAGTACCTAGGGCCCAGAATTTGGTGCTACGCCCCTGCAGGCCGCATTCCAAAGGACCTCCTCTACGGCCAACTGGCAGAAGGCTCTTGGAGGGTTGGTAAATGGTAAATGGACTGCATTTATATAGCGCTTTTCCATCTGCATCAGACGCTCAAAGCACTTTACAATTATGCCTCACATTCACCCCGATGTCACGGTGCTGCCATACAAGGCGCTCACTACACACTGGGAGCAATAGGGGATTAAAGGCCTTGCCCAAGGGCCCTTAGTGATTTTCCAGTCAGGCGGGGATTTGAACCCATGATCTTCTGGTTGGGCAGGGCGTGAAAATTTCAGAGGAAGCGCAGCACACATCCACCACCCAAAAGAGAGCCAGGCGAAAGGAGCAGCAGCAACCGGCACAACGGTCAACATCTTTTGTCTGGACCAAATGCGACAGAGATTGTCACTCATGCATCGACTTGCACAGCCACTCCAGGAAATGGAGCTGACCAAAGGAGCTACACCATCTTCTCTCGAGACGGACGGATGCCGACAACCTTTTCTTTGACCTTTCCTTTGCTTTCCCTATGACTCAGAAACCAAAAATGACAGTGCAGCACTGGATGAAAGATGCAAGAAAGCCCAGAAACTCAAACATTTTATACACACACACACACACACACACACACACTAATTACAAGCAAATAGATCAAAGGTGAGGATGGTTACTTTTTGTAACTATTCAAACCCCTTGGTGTCAACTTGTGTGCATGTTATCAGGCCAAAATCACCAGGGTATGTGAACACAACAAAAATGGCCAAAAAAAACCTCAAAAATTCTGCCACGGTATGTAAACGTTTTAGCACAACTGTATCCCAACAGTGACATTCATATCTCCGGATCCTCAGACTTTGAGTTCAATCGGCGCCTGGGAAGAGCTTATGGATCATGAGACCACTGGAGACAGGCATATGGAGATGCCAATATCTTTGCAAGAGACTAAAGGTCTGAGTCTTCAGGGTCCTGGTGTTTCCTGTCTTACTGTGTGGTTGAGTCTTGGACGGCGATGATTGGACATCTTTGATACCAGGTCTCTTCAGATTATCCTCAGATATGGCTGGAATGAAAGGTTCCTCAGCTGTGGACGGGACAGGAAAAACACCTCCATGTTGATAACCATTTGTAAAATCCAGGCGGCTTTTGATGGCTTTCAGTGGAGTGAGTATATGAGAAATTGTTTAACAGTTGGACATGTTCCAACTTGTCCTTAAGGCTTCCAACAGAGGTGTTTATCCTGTGGCGGAGCGTCGCAGCGGCTGCGAGCCGACGCTGCAATCCGTCCGCACGTCTTTCATTAAAAAAATCTCCTTTAACAGTGGAATATCCGGATAAAATGCTGAAACCGACTTCTTCTGAAACTTCTCTGTTCTCTCACGACGTCCTGGATCAACAGAGCCTGAAATGCGGAGGTTTTCAGCTTGAAACAGGCTGACGATGGCGCCTGAGAGCGCTGCGCGACGTCTCGCACCGTGGGAAGTCCTTAAAGCGACAGTATCACCTCAAAATCTCTCATCAGCTGTTAAAATTTTCACCGAAAACCAGCTTAACTTTTCGAACCGTGTCCACTTCGATGTGCCTCACAGGTTTAGAAAAAATTTTGATCAAATAAAGCGCCAGTCTCTCAGCAACTTCTCCGACAAAGGAATTCCGACGAGGGGCTGGACGACTCCTCCTACAAGGAGTGCTCACAGGCGAATGACGTCACCGACAGGCGTGGAAAAACTCACGCATGTGCACAAGGGTTCAAGCATGTCTGACGTAAAAACATATGAATGAAATCCATATAGTTTTTGAAAAAAATAAAAAGGACCTATACTTTGACAGACCTCGTATATATATATATATTAATATATGTATATATATATATATATATATACATATACAACCCCTGGCAAAAATTATGGAATCACCGGCCTCGGAGGATGTTCATTCAGTTGTTTAATTTTGTAGGAAAAAAGCAGATCACAGACATGACACGAAACTAAAGTCATTTCAAATGGAAACTTTCTGGCTTTAAGGGCCCTGTCCCACTGGCGTTTAGGAAGATTTGCGGATGGAATGCACACAAAAGTGGCCCACATCCGCCAAACAACCGCAATAACCGTGTAACATTCCTGTATGAGTCGGCCACCATCCGAACACGTCCGTGATCATCCGCAGAGGCACGCATGTCCGCAGCCAGGATTTTTGAGCTGCTCAAAAATCCTGCTGCAGATGAGATTCGCATCACTGCCTGAACACATACTGAAGACATACGCAGGACATACACAACCAACGCGCTGCATATCCCCTGTCATCCGCTGATATCCGCAACCGACGGGTTGGCGCAGCTTGGACGCGGACCGGGACAGCGTGCAAAACAGATATGACACGTGCCCAGCACGGCCACATCACGGTCGCAAATGGTATGTCGCGCATGCAGACAGAGTGGGCATGGATGAAGCGAGTGCATCACAGCCGCTGTGCCCCTCATGGGGGCGCCTCCGCGGTCGCCTTCGCTTCTGTTCTCTGTTATATCCGCTTTTCTTCCTCATGTATTTGCTGATCCACCCCGGGACATTTGTCATTTCCGCCCACCTTTGTTGCGGACGCTCAGCTTTTGTCTCCTCATTTCATGCGCAAATCCTCCTAAACGCTAATGGGACAGGGCCCTTAGAAACACTATAAGAAATCAGGAAAAAAAATTGTGGCAGTCAGTAATGGTCACGTTTTTAGACCAAGCAGAGGGAAAAAAATATGGAATCACTCAATTCTGAGGAATAAATTATGGAATCACCCTGTAAATTTTCATCCCCAAAACTAACACCTGCATCAAATGAGATCTGCTCATTAGTCTGCATCTAAAAAGGAGTGATCACACCTTGGAGAGCTGTTGCACCAAGTGGACTGACATGAATCATGGCTCCAACACGAGAGATGTCAATTGAAACAAAGGAGAGGATTATCAAACTCTTAAGAGGGCAAATCATCACGCAATGTTGCAAAAGATGTTGGTTTTTCACAGTCAGCTGTGTCTAAACTCTGGACCAAATACAAACAACATGGGAAGGTTGTTAAAGGCAAACATACTGGTAGACCAAGGAAGATATCAAAGCGTCAAGACAGAAAACTTAAAGCAATATGTCTCAAAAATCGAAAATGCACAACAAAACAAATGAGGAACGAATGGGAGGAAACTGGAGTCTAAAAAAGTAACCGTTACTGACTGCCACAATTTTTTCCTGATTTCTTAGTGTTTCTTAAAGCCAGAAAGTTGCCATTTGAAATGACTTTAGTTTTGTCATGTCTGTGATCTGCTTTTTTTTTCTACAAAATTAAACAACTGAATGAACATCCTCAGAGGCCGGTGATTACATCATTTTTGCCAGGGGTTGTATATATATATATATATATATATATATATATATATATATATATATATATACACACACACAATTTCAGATGGTTTTGGCATAGTACAAGCAACACATCTATATTCTCTGATCTCAAAACATTTCTCACACTGAAATTACTAAAATCTGGAGAGATGGTTTCTGAGTCTGCCAGACAAAAGAAAATCTGCTTTGATCTTGCCACATGATCTTGTGGCACTGATGCAGACACCTCCACCATATAAAAGGTGAATCAGCATTAAAGGGGTCATACTGTGTAAAAGTGGTTCATACCTACCTTTTTCAGGTAAACATGGTTGGCATTAAGCATCTTTAAAGAGCCACACAAAGACAAAAAAAGCCCACGCTCTGACGAAATACCGTGAAACTACTTTCAATCATCAAATTAATAACTGATTAAGGTTATAACTAACTGAAATATTTTTGGGGGCCCTTGGCTGGAGGCCTTGTAAGGCCTGAATTTGGAAATTAATTCAGATAACAAAAGTCTGGGGAAAGAAGTGAAATACCCTGAGATAAACACTGCCCTCTAATGGTGAATAAGTAAATTATAGATTTCTGATTTGTGGTCTATCTGTAACTGATTTATTTCAGCCCAGTCTTGTGGTTTTTTTATTTATTTATTTTCGTGCTCCCATCACGAAATGATTCAAATTTTCGTGATGGTTTTTTTTAACTCACTATTACTAAGCCTATTCCTACCTCAACCCTAACAATAACCTAATCCTACTCCTTCCCCCAACCCTAACCATAACTACCCCTGACCCCCCGCTTCATTTTTAATTTTGTGCAGCCATCACAGAATGAATTAGAATGAATTCGTACTGCCATGATGAAAATGAGGCGCTTTTCGTGACAATATCACAAACTAATAGATTAATGTATATTTCATGCTGCTGAATCACGACATGCCGTGAGACTGAGTTTTTTATTTATATAAAAATATTAATGAAGTAATCTGAAAGAGAAAACAATATCTGATTTCTACTGGAAAGGTTGTCAAAGAAAGGTAGAAAAAATACAATTAAATAGCACAATTAATGTACTAAACAGGAGCAGCACTCTGAGCACCTGTTTGACATTGTCAAAGTTGCTGCCGCTGCTTTGCATTACTGTGTTTTTGTTGTATTTGTGTGACGGAGGCCAGCAGGAGTCACTGTGCATGTGTTCGTCAACAGGCCTCACTCCCCTGACAGCTGAAAGATTCTCTGGCCACTCAGGTCAGAGCCCGGGTTTTTAGCCGACTGGTCAGAGTGTTCGCCTCCCATGTTGGAAATTGTGAGTTTGCATCCTGAGAGGAGTGAGTGGGAGGAGTCAAAATCACAAGGCAGAGCAAAGCTGCTACATTTAGACACGACAACTTTATCTCTGAAGCAACTGGATGACAAACCAACCAGCCATCTTGTACTGACCTGCAGGGGCATGTCATGAAGTTTACATGCGCTTGTGTTCCGCTTGTAGAAGATATGGTTATGCACAAAAGTCCTCCCTGTTCATTCTTTCCATTGTACGAATGGAAAACAATCATTATTTGTTTTATATGACAATTAAATAGATCCGTGTCATTTGATATTTTACTTAAATTAGGTGTTTCTTCTTGGAACAGGAAGCTGGCAGGAGTGGGACAGAGACGGACCTGTTTCCGCGCAGCAGATAACTTAACCCTGCAGCAACAGGCAAACTGCCGACACACCGTTGAACCGCCGATACCGAAGCAGAGTGTGTGGAAGGATTTAGCTTCCTCATATCACATGCATTTTTACAAAATGGTAGCGGAGTTCTTCAATGGAGCAAAGTGGATGGGACTAAAATGCACAGTAAATGGAACCAAAATGTACAAAAAATGACATCAAGCATCAAGCCAGCATCAGGATTTGTGGGTGATTCTTGGCTTTCCCTTGAAACCATCATTAACTCCAGAATGTATTTACAATACTAAAGTGGAAAGCAACAGCGCCTTTGGTGGGCACCAAACCTCAGCTTTAGAAGTGAATTAAACTGATAAGCTAATTTCAAGCTACATGTCGTAGTCATCGTGGCAGTTTCTCAGAAGTAAGGAAGATGGTTTCTTGATTGATTCCCAGACAGAATGGTGGACACAGAGATGACTGAACAGGCCCAGTCTTGAAGCACAATATTTCTGACAGATGTTGCACATGATTGCTGCAGGAAGCTTCTGCCGGTCAGGGTCTTGCCCTCTCTCCTTTCCTCTTTCTTCTCTTCTCCTCTGTGGTGTTCATCTGCATTTTTTTGAAAGACTTCCACTCCTGTGTGGATCATTGCTCGCTAAATGGCTCGGCCCCTCATTTGTTCTTCCCAGGTCTTTCAGTCGATGGAGCAGCTCTTGAGGTTGTGCTTCAGGAGGTCCTTTAAGGGTATCTTCTGCCCTCTTCTGGACTGTCTTCCTTCGCTCAACTGGGAGCAGAAGATCTGCTTGGGAAGCTGGCCATCATCCATCGTAATGATGTGACCCACCCACCCCGAAGGACTTGATGCTCTCGAAGTTTTTGATAATGACACATTCTGTGCTCTGGAGCTTGGCTTCAGCTAGGAAGCTGATGATGGTGCAGTGGTCTTCCCACCTGATGTGGAGGATACTCCTCAAGTAGTGTTGGTGGAATTAGTTGAGGGTCTTTAGGTGGCGGCGGTAGGTGGTCCAGGTCTGAGGTCTATTCAGCAGGGTTAACATGACAACACATCTCATCTTGTGCTGAAGGTCTCTATTGTTGGAAACATTTGTTCAAAGCTGGCTGAAGACAGTTCCTGCACACATGAGTTGTTGTTTGATCTCGTCATCGATGTCAGCATTTGATGAAACATGGCTGCCCAGTTATGGAAATTGGGGTCATATGTTGTGAAACAGAGAAGGGAAAAGTGTCTGCTTCAGCTACCTTCAAACAAAATCATTCCCAGGGTTATGTGGGGGTGTGACAGCTGTAAATCAGTCACAAACTACCAGTTTACCTTGCTGATTTCATCCATTTCTGTGCAGAAATTTGTTTCTCACAATCACACCTGCTTCTAATCCATCATCAATCCAGCATCCATTAAGTATATGTAATATCTTAAGATATTACATCAGCAAAACAAAGTTGGTTTATAAAGACAAAGTCAGAGGGGTGAGGTTGATATGGTTTTTGTACACACGGGCACATAGCGTATCAGGATGCTGAGGATGGTGCTACCAGGCACAAGAAGAGGGAGGCCAAAGAGGCTTATGGATGTGCAAGGAACAGCATGCAGGTGGTTGGTGTGACAGAAAATGCAGAGGACAGGGTGAGAAGGAGAGATGATCTGCAGTGGTGACCCCTAACATGAACAGCTACACGCTGGTGAAGCAGGGTATTGTTTTCATTGGCGTGTGTGCATGTCTGTTGGCAAGATAAATCAAAATAGTTGGATGGATTTCCTTCAAAATTGGTGGGAATATTATTTGGATGGCTATCTAGAGGTACTAGTTTTTGAAGTGTTTTGGCCAAAGGTCAAGGAAAATATGGTCCAAAAACACCTTTTACATATAGATCAACTACCAAGAGGCCTACATTTAGATGGGTTATCTAAAGAATATATTGATCATCAAAATATTTGTGATTCACTGGTATGAAAGACTTCATAATGAAGTCACACAGATGTCATATGAAGTCATCAAAAATGCTATTAGACATACACTACCGGTCAAATGTTTTGGACACTCTTCCCCTTCAATTGAATAGAAAAAGTGTCCAAACCATTGACTGGCAATGTGTGTATACTTATACATTTATGTATCTCATGGTGTGTAGAGCATGCAGAGTATGCATCCTCCCTCTATTGCCACAGTCACAAAGTACAGCAATACAAACAGACATGAGCAACTGTCACGCACAACAAATATATATATATATATATATATATATATATATATATATATATATATATATATATATATATAAATCACAGCACTGAGCCAGTATGAGATACAGGTACAGTTTCTAAAATGACATTGCAAAATCGTTTAGAAGTAGTCATGCACACTGACTAAGAAAGTTTCCCTCTCAATCCCTCAAAATAGCAGCACCCAGTGGTATGTAAAAGTTTTGCCACCCCTAATGATTTTTCTTTATAAATCATTGGCTGTTTGGATCAGCAATTTCAGTTAAATATATCTTAAGCAGACAAATACAGTGATATTTGAGAAATGAAATGAAGTTTAAAGGAATCACAGTAAGTGTGCAATAATTATTTAAACAAAAATTAGGCAGGTGTATATATTTGAGCACCCCAACAGAAATAATACATCAATATTTAGTAGATCCTCCTTTTGCAGAAATAACAGCCTCTAAATGTTTCCTATAGCTTCCAGTTAGTCTGGATTCTGGTTGAAGGTATGTTGGACCATTCTTCTTTACAAAACATCTCCAGTTCAGTCAGGTTGTTGATTTCCGAGCATGGACAGCCCGCTTAAAATCACACCACAGATTTTCAGTCGTATTTTCAATCAGTATTTAGGATCGTCTTGTTGAAAGATCCAGCCCCGGCACAACTTCAAATTTGTCACTGATTCTTGAACATTGTTCTCAAGATTCTGCTGATATTGACTGGAATCCATGTGACCCTCAACTTTAACAAGATTCCCAGTACCTGCACTGGCCACACAGCCCCACAGCATGATGGAACTACCTCCAAATTTTACTGTAGGTAGTGTTTTTCTTGGAATGCTGTTCTTTTTCAGCCATGCATACCACCCTTGTTATGTCCAAATAACTCAATTTTACTTTCATCAGTACACAGCACCTTATTCCAAAATGAAGCTGACTTGTCCAAATGTGCTTTACCATACCTCAAGCGACTGTTTGTGGTGTGTACGCAGAAAAGGCTTCCTCTGCATTACAGCATCTCATTGTGCAAAGTGCGCTGTATAGTTGAACGATGCACAGACACACTATCTGCAGCAAGATCATGTAGGTCTTTGGAGCAGGTCTGTGGGTTGACTATGACTGTTCTCACCATCTTTTGCTCCAGCTTATCAGGCCTTAACTAGTACTGTGCCTGTGGTCTTCCATTTCCTCACTGTTTTCCTCACAGTGGAAACGTACAGGTGAAATCTCTGAGATAGCTTTTTGTATCCTTTCCCTAAACCATGATGTTAAACAATCTTTGTTTTCAGGTCATTTAAGAGGTGTTTAGAGGCTCCCATGTTGCCACTCATTAGAAGAGATGCGAAGAGGAGAAACATTTGTTCTGCAACAGCTGCTCTCTTCCACAGCATGTCTTTTTCCTGATTCTTTCCCCTCAGCCCCAACCAGTCCCAGCAGAAGACTGCCCCTCCCTGAGCCTGGTTCTGCTGGAGGTTTCTTCCTGTTAAACGGAGTTTTTCCTTCCCACTGTCGCCAAGTGCTTGCTCATAGGGGGTCGTTTTGACCATTGGGGTTTTTCTGTAATTATTGTATGGCTTTTGCCTTACAATATAAAGCGCCTTGGGGCAACTGTTTGTTGTGATTTGGTGCTATATAAATAAAACTGATTTGATTTGCAAATGGCCACCTTAAATACCCTTTCTCATGATTGGCTTCACATGTGTAAGGAGGTCAAGGGTCAAGGAGCTTACCAAACCAATTTTATGGCCCAATAATTAGAGCTAAATATATTCAAATCAATAAAATGAAATGGGTGTCCAAATTTATGCACCTGCCTAATTTTGTTTAAATAATTATTGCACACTTTCTGTAAATGCTAGAAACTTCATTTCACATCTCAAATATCAGTGTCTTCGTCTGCTATATGATATATTTAACCGAAATTTCTGATCCAAACAACCAATGACTTATAAAAGGAAAATCATGGAAATCATCAGGGGTGCCCAAACTTTTACATACCACTGTAGCAGCTGTTAGTATGCTATGCTGTTTTCTAAAACCAGACAGATATGAAGATACAATACTATTTATATTTAAAAATTCTTTAAGTTGTTCACTGACAAAACTTTCAAGGAGTTTGGCTAAAATGCATGGTTTAATAAAGATTGGCCTGTATTTAAGAACTGAGGGGTCCCCTTATTTCAGTAGAGAGAACGTAGTGTGGTGGATATTCAGCACATAACGGATATAATTCACCATACAAGGTTGTCACCTGTGGTTAGTGAGTGATTCCTGTTCTGTTTCTTTGGTGTGTCCCAGCTGGGACTGCTACAGTGTTGATGTGTGATCCTGTTCTGGTCACATGTTGACGTGTGAAGCGTATATTAAAGCCTCCCGGCCCCTTTAATATTTGTTCCTGTCAGGCATGTGACAAAACAGACTGTTTTTCTGTTGGGACCCCTCTGTTGTTAATGGGTGGGGTCGAGCTGTTCTTAAAAGTCTGGCAACGTATGAACCTTTTGGAGTGAAAATAAATGACATGCAAGTGTGAAATAGAAACTGTTGTCCTACGCGCGTAGCCCTCAACATACGAGGACTGTCCATAAAGTATAGGTCCTTTTTATTTTTTTCAAAAACTATATGGATTTCATTCATATGTTTTTACGTCAGACATGCTTGAACCGTCGTGCGCATGCGTGAGTTTTTCCACGCCTGTCGGTGACGTCATTCGCCTGTGAGCACTCCTTGTGGGAGGAGTCGTCCAGCCCCTCGTCGGAATTCCTTTGTCTGAGAAGTTGCTGAGAGACTGGCGCGTTGTTTGATCAAAATTTTTTCTAAACCTGTGAGACACATCAAAGTGGACACGGTTCGAAAAATTAAGCTGGTTTTCAGTGAAAATTTTAACGGCTGTTGAGAGATTTTGAGGTGATTCTCTCGCTTTAAGGACTTCCCACGGAGTGAGACGTCGCGCAGCGCTCTCAGGCAGCGTCGTCAGCCTGTTTAAGCTGAAAACCTCCACATTTCAGGCTCTATTGATCCAGGACGTCGTGACAGAACAGAGAAGTTTCAGAAGAAGTCGGTTTCAGCATTTTATCCGGATATTCCACTGTTAAAGGAGATTTTTTTAATGAAAGACGTGCGGACGGGTCCGCGCGTCGGCTCGCAGCCGCCGCGACGCTCCGCCACAGGAAAAACACCTCCATTGGAAGCCTTAAGGACAAGTTGGAACATGTCCTGCTGTTAAACAATTTCTCAGATACTCACTCCACTGAAAGCCATCAAAAGCCGCCTGGATTTTACAAATGGTTATCAACACGGAGGTGTTTCTCCTGTGCCGCCGCTCCGCGTCAGCTGCGTCCCGACGCGCGGACCCGTCCGCACGTCTTTCATTAAAAAAATCTCCTTTAACAGTGGAATATCCGGATAAAATGCTGAAACCGACTTCTTCTGAAACTTCTCTGTTCTCTCATGACGTCCTGGATCAATAGAGCCTGAAATGTGGAGGTTTTCAGCTTGAACAGGCTGACGATGGCGGCTGAGAGCGCTGAGCGACGTCTCGCACCGTGGGAAGTCCTTAAAGCGACAGAATCACCTCAAAATCTCTCATCAGCCGTTAAAATTTTCACTGAAAACCAGCTTAATTTTTCGAACCGTGTCCACTTCGATGTGTCTCACAGGTTTAGAAAAAATTTTGATCAAACAAAGCGCCAGTCTCTCAGCAACTTCTCAAAGGAATTCCGACGAGGGGCTGGACGACTCCTCCCACAAGGAGTGCTCACAGGCGAATGACGTCACCGACAGGCGTGGAAAAACTCACGCATGCGCACGAGGGATCAAGCATGTCTGTCATAAAAACATATGAATGAAATCCAGTTTTTGAAAAAAATAAAAAAGGACCTATACTTTACGGACAGCCCTCGTACTGCTGCATATTGAGAAAAAAAACTCGTGAAGTGGGCGGAGAGCTGCTCATTACAGCGTAGACAATACGCTGTAATGAGCAGCTCTACGAATACGCCACTGTGACAGGGACTTTTTCAGCTGTTGCATTTTCCACAATAGGCAGATTTCCAGATAAAAGGAATGACATAATGGTAGTGTAAGATGTTAAAATCTAATTATTTTAAAGCTCTGTGAACATCTATCAGATCAAGAATCGTGAAACTTAATGAATGAAATGCAGTTGATTTGGGTTGAGCCCTCTGACTCTGCCTGAGAATTAAATGAAAAAACCTGATGAAATAAAAATGTCCAATTTAAAATAGTCAAACTATATATTCACTTGCTGCATTTTAGAAGGCACATACCTGCCTAAGCTTCAGAGAAGCCTAGGGAAAAATGTTTTACATGTGTACTGAAGACACAAAATCCCTTTGTTTAACATGTTTATTTTTTGATGATAAAAGATACATTACTCCCTACAGTACAAAAAACACACATTGGAAAATACAGGACATTTCCAGAGAACCTGCAAACAACCGAGGGAAACTCACAATAACTGTCAGTGCTGAGAACAGCACTCTTTCCAGTGTGGGAGGAAAACGTCCGAGACCTCGGCACTGCTGATGACCTATCTAACAAGGGTGCAAAAATAGTGACCCAGTCAAGGTACTGTGGAAGAGAAAGGACACAACTGTAACCACTTTGAGAGGAACTAACTTTTTCCTTTTTTTTTTTAAGAACCTTCAGCTTATGGTCTAACTTAAGGCATCACTACTAAAATACACTGCTTCTGCATGCATGTCTAGTTTTGTTCAACAGACACACTGACACGCACAAAATTATGAATGCATATGAAGAGAAAGTTCATTTCTAGAAATAAACGGGGTGAATTCACAAACAGAATCCAAGGTGCAAGCTGGAGAATGTCGTTGAGCTAAACCTCGGTTGTTTCCTCGTGGTCGGTCCACGTTCACAGCCGGTCAGAAACCTCTCTGTACAAGTTTGTGGCATGGACGCAGCAGTGACTCAGGACTTCTACCATCAACCAGGTGGACAGAAGCAAATCAGAACAATCAGGGAGACCATATAGATTTATATTTATATATATTTGATTCTTTTATAAGTAAAGACACAAAAGGCAATCAAGAGATGACCAACATGTAAAAAGTTTGTTACAGGTAATTATATAAAAGGCCAAGATGCTTTTGTTTTACTCTTACTCTATGAACGGACTAATGTACACAAGAGTACACCGGCTACATAGGCTTTCGTCCCAAGGTGTCCCCCGTTCAAAGAGTTTACATAATCACAGCTTGCACACAATCTGTAATCTGAAATACAGAGCCATGGAAGGAAAAAACAAAATTAAAATTTATTAATTGGATTCACATACATCAAAAGGGATAGGGAAATGCCAAATGTTTGTCATTCTAAAAAGTAGAGCTGAGACACCACATTCATGAGCATTCAAAGTATAGCACAACTCAGAAAGGGCATGAAACAACTGATGTCATTTTCCTTACAAGCCTCGAAGTTCCATGTTTGGCAAACTAAACACAAGCACTGCGTAATGTGTGGTAAACAAAGTAAAAACTCTCCTCTCCAAACATCCCTTCAGTCCTATTATCTTCTGCGGTTCTACTTGGAACAAATACAAAAGTCCTCCCTGTTCCATTACCATCTGTTGCAGCAACCTGCAACCAACTGAATGACGTTTTAAAAATATAGTGGCAACCTCAACACAGCCACCCGTCGTCTTCCCACAAACACAAGCAATAGGGATGAACAACAGTTTAAAAGTGATGCTTAAAAATGCACACAACATACACACAGGTGGGAAAGAAAAACAAAAGCAAAACATAAAAATACAAAAATAAACTACACATACAGATCTCCGTCATAGCTTGCTAACTTTTTGGAGAACAATTTTGCAAGATGTGTGTGTGTTGCAAGTCTCAGTCCAAGCAAAGTTTGTCATTGTTCTCCACAAATCTCTTCCTTTGCCATTCTTTGTATGTCCACTTCATAGCTTCAGCCACCAGTCCTCGCTTTCAGGGGGGATTTGGTGTGTGTGTTTTTTTTTTTTTTGGGAGGGGGGCACAGTGATGACATTACCGGCAGACTGGAGTCCAGTACGATGACTGCTCAGACTTGGTTCTCAATGAAGCAAATTTGAGAAAAAAAAAAAATGAAAGAGAGTGATGTCCTCTTTCTGAGGACAAGTGCTTTATTTGTTTCCATACCGATTTTATCTCGCAGCTAATCTATCATCTCCACAGCCTGTTCAACACTGTACACCAACTCGTGTAGTCTCTCTCTACATCCCCCCAATTCACAAAACAAGGACAAAAAACAAAAACGTAACAATGCGGTCAGGCTGGCTCCCAGATTGTGAAAGATGTAAATGCTTCTCTATACTGCTTAACTACTGAAACAAGCAAAAAAAAAAGTTATAAAAAAGATGGAAGGGGACGCGACTGCAAAAGATAATGTGCTTCTAGATTTCTGTTGCTCTAAAAATAGTACGACCAAAAGAACAAAAAGGGATTTATCTACAGAAACATCTCAGATCGGCTTCCATTTTGACTTCACGCTCTTGCTCCACCTTCATCGCCGTCTTGATTTGAGACTGGAGGGTGGAGGATGAGATTAGGATGAAGAGGTGCAGAGGTGAAGGTCAGTCTTCCTGATAAAAGGACAGCAAGTGGAAAAAGAGGACAAAAGACTGGGAGGGGTCTCAGAGCAATCTCACTGGTCCGTCCTTGCTTTCTTTGGACCAGTAGCCTTACTGGAAAAGACACAAAAATTATGGCATAAATCTGGGAGAAGACAATTCATCACTTCTGTGAGCACAGTATGAAACTTTACACGACTTACGTATCGGGAGAGGGGCCTAGTCGCTTTGGGGCCGTTTTTGCTGAAGCAGCATCCTTGCTAGACTCTACATAGCAGGAACAAAAAAGAAAAAAAAAGCTGGATATTTCTAAGCTCACGAATAATCGGTTTGTTATTCTATGACTTTGTGAACAGGCGCGCTAACCTTGCAGCCATCGAACTTGTGTAGCAGGGCCATAGCCCTTCTCATTACGTGCCGCAATACGGAAGATGATGGCTGGTTTGGTGGTGTAGTCGATGTGGGCGTTTGAGAGGCTGGACGACTGGACCAAGCAGGAAGGGTTCGGTCCACAGTATACACGCATAAAGGCTAACTGGGCCGGGGTGGATGCCTTGGCCTCTGTTGTCTGGTTGCTCTGAATAGCCAGGTACACAGAATACTCTATGATTTTCCCTGACGTCACTGAGGGTGGCTCCCATGTCAGGTGGGCTCCATCTGGGCTCTGCAAGGGGGTGCAAAGGTCATTAAAAGTCACCAAAACTGTTACTTTTGATTTGATTTATTGTTACACAAGTACGGATGTAATGTAATGGTACCACGTGTGTCTTACCTTGCTGATTTTGATGGCACAAGGTGCTCCTGGAAAACCTGGTAGGCAGGTCTTAAAAGCGGATATCTCAGAGAAAGAGCCGCGGCCACAAGCATTGATTCCAGCCACACGGAACTTGTACGCCGTTCCTGGCTGCAGCTCCATTTTCTTCATCTGGCTGTAGTCTGGCATGACACCAGAGTCATCCTGCCACACAACAAGTCAATACATTACAGACACACACACAAAAGGTCCATTTCCACCAACAGCATGCTACCTACTTCGCAGATGTCACAAATGTTTACTGGACCAGCCCCATAACTGGCTTGGCCTTCTCAGCTGCTGTATCTCCAATGAAGAAGGGTTGTCAAAGAAAATAAATGAATCAATACCAATCGATACTACAAATAGGTATGGATTACATATTAATTTGCAATGGAATCAATACCACCAGCAGTGTGTTGTTCATAACATCCAGTTTTAACAACATCGCAGACTGTGTTCTCGCAGCCAGCCCCTCCTCTCACTACAAGTATCATGTTAAAAAAAAAAGCACAGGACAGAGACTGACTGCTCTCCTTTCAGTTCAAAGCAGATAAAGAACCAATCGTAGCACCTCACAAGTACTGGAGTCGAAGACAGCGAGCTGTGACACAGTGTTACCATGGCAAAGAGAAAAGTAAAGTCACAGAGTGTTTGTTGATGGATAAGACGAGATTGCACTGCGTGCTGTTTTAGTGTCAAAGTCGTGATTTCCCAGGTCGCTCGTCACTGTCATCCTAATGTTGCCTTGAAGACAGCTGGAAAAACCAGTGTTGCAAGGTTTGTAGAAACGTATCAAATGTCAGCTCTCCCCAGTTTGTCTGTGATTGAAGTTATACACACACACTCGGCACACACGTACACAGACGCCACTTGGCTTTAATATACGCAGGTATGAAAGTGGTGACAAACGAAAAAAGCTGAAACCCAAAATTACGAGTGGGGGTGTGGGGGCATTCCCCCCCAGAAAATTTTCTGAATTTTAGAAGCTCTGGAATAAGGGGCTATTTCAAACAATAAACTGCAGAGAGTGCAGCACCCATTTTGGAGGGTGGTGGTGGTGGGGATCCTTTTTCAAAATCACTTCTCTACTACAACCCCTGGCAAAAATTATGGAATCACCGGCCTCAGAGGATGTTCATTCAGTTGTTTAATTTTGTAGAAAAAAGCAGATCACAGACATGACACAAAACTAAAGTAATTTCAAATGGCAACTTTCTGGCTTTAAGAAACACTATAAGAAATCAAGAAAAAAAGATTGTGGCAGTCAGTAATGGTTACTTTTTTAGACCAAGCAGAGGAAAAAAATATGGAATCACTCAATTCTGAGGAAAAAATTATGGAATCACCCTGTAAATTTTCATCCCACAAATTAACACCTGCATCAAATCAGATCTGCTCGTTGACATTGACCCTATGCCATGACATTGACCCTATGTGTCTTTTTGCAAGGAATGTTTTTGCAGTTTTTGCTCTATGGCAAGATGCATTATCATCTTGAAAAATGATTTCATCATCCCCAAACATCCTTTCAATTGTCCAAAATATCAACATAAACTTGTGCATTTATTGATGATGTAATGACAGCCATCTCCCCAGTGCCTTTACCTGACATGCAGCCCCATATCATCAATGACTGTGGAAATTTACATGTTCTCTTCAGGCAGTCATCTTTATAAATCTCATTGGAAAGGCACCAAACAAAAGTTCCAGCATCATCACCTTGCCCAATGCAGATTCGAGATTCATCACTGAATATGACTTTCATCCAGTCATCCACAGTCCACAATTGCTTTTCCTTAGCCCATTGTAACCTTATTTTTTTCTGTTTAGGTGTTAATGATGCCTTTCGTTTAGCTTTTCTGTATGTAAATCCCATTTCCTTTAGGCGGTTTCTTACAGTTCGGTCACAGACGTTGACTCCAGTTTCCTCCCATTCGTTCCTCATTTGTTTTGTTGTACATTTTTCGATTTTTGAGACATATTGCTTTAAGTTTTCTGTCTTGACACTTTGATGTCTTCCTTGGTCTACCAGTATGTTTGCCTTTAACAACCTTCCCATGTTTGTATTTGGTCCAGAGTTTAGACACAGCTGACTGTGAACAACCAACATCTTTTGCAACATTGCGTGATGATTTACTCTCTTTTAAGAGTTTGATAATCCTCTCCTTTGTTTCAATTGACATCTCTTGTGTTGGAGCCATGATTCATGTCAGTCCACTTGGTGCAACAGCTCTCCAAGGTGTGTTCACTCCTTTTTAGATGCAGACTAACGAGCAGATCTGATATGATGCAGGTGTTAGTTTTGGGGATGAAAATTTACAGGGTGATTCCATAATTTTTTCCTCAGAATTGAGTGATTCCATATTTTTTCCTCTGCTTGGTCTAAAAAAGTAACCGTTACTGACTGCCACAATTTTTTTTCCTGATTTCTTATAGTGTTTCTTAAAGCCAGAAAGTTGCCATCTGAAATGACTTTAGTTTTGTGTCATGTCTGTGATCTGCTTTTTTTCGACAAAATTAAACAACTGAATGAACATCCTCCGAGGCCGGTGATTCCATAATTTTTGCCAGGGGTTGTAGTATTCTGCCCTTACTAGAATGAAGCAGTTTTATAGCTTGGCAGATCATTAAACAGGTCCATTAGTAAACATCCAGAAGTTAGCATTGCCCCTGTTTTTAAGTTTTCTATACAACTATCAACTGTTACAGAAGACGATAACAGGTCAGTTTAACATAAAAAAGTATTACTCACAGACATATGCTGTTTAAGGTTAAGCAGGGGAAAATGAAGAGAATGAGGAGTATAAAGCAACACATTTGCTTCAAGACTTTCTTCAGTAGGAATGAAACTACGTCAACTCTAGAGGAACAAGCAGCACCACACAGTCAACATTCACCTAACCCTTAAAGCGGCAGCACAAGTAACAAGTCTGCTTACAGGTTGTCTTAAGCCCCATTCACACTGTGCCCACTTCGAGTTGCGTCGTGCAGTGTCATGACGACGCCACATGGATGCAACCTGGTGCCGAGACGATGTAGCTCAATGCTACAACACCGTGACGGACGCAAAGGACGAAGTGAATCGGATGCCAAAAATTAAATGTTTCATTTTTTTCTACGTCGAGCACAGGACACAGAAAGGAAGTGGTTTCAATGCAAGTCAGGGTAAAGCAACGTACTCAACATGACTGGAAGCTACACCCTCACAATACGTTACCCGATGCCAATTTATGATTCCTGCTGTGTTCCATTGTTCCTGAAGTATAAATCGTGCAGGATTGTTTGTATACCCTGCACATAATGCAGTAAAACTACACGGTCAAAGAGCACAGAAAAAAAAATGCTCAGCTTGGCTGCCGCTGGAGCTACTCACTCTTAAATTCTCTTACAACTGTAAATAAAGTCCATAAAAGTCCTGCTCACAGACTGATTGCTAGAGACAAGACATGTCAACATCCAGTAAAAAGTCCGGACATCTCAAGTCCACTCACGGACGATTCATTCGCGCACACATATGTGAACAATTAAAAGAAAAACAAAACTCCCTGGCTGCAGGCAGTTCCTCGCTCTCCCCTCAAACTCTCTCATAATTGTGTTAAATAAAGGACAAAAAAGGACATATGTCCTGCTCACAGACTGAGTGCCAGCAACAGGACATGTCTACATCAAGTATAACTCCAGACATCTCCACATTTACTCACGGATGGTTCGTTCACACGCGCAAACGCAGCTCACAGTCAAAGGAAGAAAGATAAACTAACAGAAATCAGAGCACAGACCTGCAGCCCTGGACAAGAACAAATATAAACTAGAAGAGAACAGACTGTAGCCAGACTGCCTACAGATCCTCCTCTGCATTCTCACCTCCTCTCTGCCCACTTGCTGCGTGCACCTGAGGCAGACATTCCTGCGTCGTCATGATGCCGCATGAAGCAACTCGAAGTAGCACCGGTGTGAAAAGGGCTTTATAAATTAAGAACAAGTTAAAAATCATTAACAGACCATTAACCCACCTTTATCACAACCGCAGACAGTCAACGAGAGTGCGCCAACAGTTCAATATTATTATCCAGAGGGCTCCTTAGCTGCCCAAAAAGGTGCCTGATGTAAAAGCATTAAATTCGGCACTGAACGCTTCCTACCTAACAACATTAATCTCAAAAATGGGGCAGGCAACTGGCAAAAAAAAAGTGGAAATTTGCCAAAAACCAGATATGTTTCATCCCTGTATACAGGTGATTTACCACCCCCTGTTGGAATGGCACAAGAGTCCAGAATGTAATTATCAATGTCCACTGTTACCTTATATACCTAATTTCTCAAAAAAATATTAGTCCTATCAACTTTTCGTTTTCACAGCATTCATCCTTGACCCAAAATAAATACACATTCCAAACAGCAAATGTCTGCAAATGTCTGTTTTGTTTGTGATCAAAGCCGTACACACGTATGCACACATGTACACAGAGCCCACTTGGCTTTTAAATTGATGTTTTGTTCTATAATTTATTAATTAAAAATTGCCTTGTAATTATCTGTTATCTCCCTTGTGGCATTGGTAACAAGCCTGAAATGCTAGTATGGTGAAAACCCTACATCGAAGTAAACTCCCTCCGGGCACATGCAGTTGTGTACACAATGATGCAATCATTCTGTAACAATTTCAATTACAGCGTACATTTTTCTCTTTCCTCCTTTGGTACTTGAATCTTTGGTAGACATCATCCGTCTCCTCTGCTATTTATATTCGGATTCAGTTCTAGTGCTCTTGCACAAGAACTAACCTTGTTTCACTAGTCTGGTCTGTTGCCTTCTCTGTGTGCGTTAAAGACCAATCAGCGATGAGTCCCACCCAACCCTACCTACCTACCTCAGAGCAGAGACTTATCTCGCCTGTGAAAAATGCTACAAAAATCAGGGTCAGTGCATGTGGTGGAGACATGCAAAGCTGTCTGACCCCTTAAAACAGGTTCCATTGGTGGAAACAGGCTTAAAGTTACAGTCACATGATGTAAGCCACAAGAGAAACTCACATCTCCCTGTGATTCGTCCGCTGGCACGTAGAAGTGGGTGACAACCATATTTGTCACTTTGACGATTCCAACATCAAACCACTGGTTCTCTTTCTTCACAACAGGCTTCACCTGGGCTGGTGGAGGGGCTTGTTTCTGCAGGTCAACAAAATAAAATGAGGTCATATTTAAAAGGTGAAGTGCATCATGTGACCTGAACAAAGAGCCACAGGATGAGTGAAGATAGAGTGACTCACCTCGCCCTCGATGCCGTTGGCCACCTCTGCTAGAACAGCTGCAGCTTGCAGCTTGGCTGGACTTGCTACAGATACGGAGGGTGCAAATGTACTAGATGGAGCCAGTGCTGCAGAATGGATGGAACCATAGAACGAAGTCAAACACATGCACTAACCACTGTCCAAGCTAACTGCGAGCCAAAGCACAAAGACTTACTCTCAGCTGTGGTACATGGCAGCAGTGATGCCACAGCGCTAGTGACTGCAGCTGCCATCTCATTGTGCCCGTTGCTCTCCACAGAGGGGTCGTTGAGGCTGTCGGCAGGAGCAAGGCCCTCAGTAGGCAGGTTTGTGTCGACTGCGCTTTGCTGGGCAGCGGCGTGTGCCTCCTGGAGCTGCTGCTGCTGCTGAACCAGTGCTGCCAGCTCCTGCTGGGTTAACATGATTGGGATGCTGGCTGGTTGCTGGCTTTCCCCAGCAGCGACGCCTTCATCTGTACAACGATTTCACATTTTAAAATTGGCGCCCATCGCCAAGGTGATTCATTTTCACAAGTTACTGTGAGATTGCTATACAGAGCCCGCTGCTACTCTTCAGGAGCAAAATAAAACCAAACATGCACACAACTATCTGGAGGCTGTAAACTCACTCATTACAGCTTGCTGAGCTGCCTGGAGGACGGCCTGGATTGCCAGGGCCTGGGCTTCCTCGGTGGCTGCTGCCTGAGCAGCGGCCTCTGCAGCTGCAGTCACAGCCAGCTCTTCGTCCGACAGCCCCGTCACCATGAGCGTGGCTCCCTGGCCCTCAGACAGCAGCTCTGAGGGCAGGTTCAAGGCCGCTGGTGCTGCCGCTTCTCCCTGAATAAATACGGTTTTGCGACTTTATATTACTGCTGTGTAATCTTGTATTGTTTGTAATTGCCACTGTACCACTGTTGATAGTATTTAGTGCAAAAAATGGAAAAAATAAATAAATAAATTCTGTGGTTTACTTCTGCTTGTGCATCCATAGGAGCGGCTCCCTCCTCTGCAGGTGCAGCTTCTGCAGATGTTGCCTCATCAGTTTGCATTGGCTCTTCTGTGGAGCTGACGGCGGCACTCACCCCCTCTGCGATCGACGAGATCGACTGCACAGACCAAAAAAAAAAAAGTACACATTTACAGTCACAAAAACAACATGCTGCTCTTGCATTATGACACTTTAGAAGACCTGTTGGTAACAAAGTCCTTACCGTTACAGAGGGTCCGGGAGCCGGCGTGGACTGAGTGACAGTAGTGATGGCTCTGCTCTGGGCTGTGGTAGCTGGGACAGTCTCTGCTGTGGTGGAGGCCACATCTGTGCTGCTGGTTCCTTCTGCTTCCTCTTCTGTCTGTTGGGCTGCTGATGGACACATAACTTAAAGTAGTATTCGCATCATACCAGAATCTGGGGTGTCACTGATAACACAGCAGTTCAACATGAAAAGATTTCTTGCTGTCTGTTACAAGAAGAGTGTGAGACTGATGAAGAGCTCTGCTTCAGCTTAACAAGAAAAGAGTCAGACAGTACTTTCCGTTCAAAGCAGATTAGGAGTCATTTTTCTTTTATGAGCAAAAGATATCTCAAAATTTCTCAAAAAAAAAAAAAAAAAACTGACTGACTGATACAGGTCAGTTTGAAGGCTAGTATTGATAGACCTCTTTCCATTTGCCATTTTAATCCATGGTGCACTGCAAGATGCCACATTGTCAGGCAGACAATTGTAAACAAAAGCCAAAGCAGGAAAGTTAAAAATCTTTTAAAAATGCTGTAAATGCCTCCGGTTCCCCATGCACATCACTGGGATTTTTTGGATGAAGCTACAACTGCAATTGCTACCTTCCCACAGCAGAATGTCATGTCTTAAACCACCTTGACACTTGCAAGAATGTGATCCACTTGCACGCAAGACTGTGTGCCAATGAGTAAACTTGTAAACTGTGCAAGGCCCTGCGTGCAGTGACACGCATTGACATGCCGTGTTTGCAAATAGGCTGCGCAATCTTCATGACTAGTTCACACAAGTGGCATAAAATTTATCCGTGCAAGAAATTTTGAACATTTTAAAATTTTCTTTGTGCACAAGCACACAAGACTCTGTTGATGGTCTTCCCCCCTCCTACCCATGATGAAATCTGTGGAATTCAGGAGTTTTCACAGCCCAGAGCACTCTTGACCGCAGTGTTTGTCTATTTTTAAAAAATAGTAGAGAAGCTTGAATCTTCGACTGGACTGGGATGCTTGACGCGAGGACGTTTCACTTCAAATCGCAGAAGCTTCCTCAGCTAAAATTCTTGCTCTGGTGGTCTGACTTCTGTCTTGACTCTTGTAGAGAAGAATAATCAATACTGATCCATCTACTGGGGAACTAGAACTTCTTCAGAAAGAGCAGCAGAGAGAGGTGATGGAAGAACTGATAAAGTCTGCTCTGTACATGTAAGGTGAAATTAAATGGTCTATTTTAATCCAGTGAAGCAGGCAGTTTTTCTGTCATCCTGAGTTTTTTTTGTTTTCCCCCCCTCAACATTTTGAGTGGGATTGCATTACTTTTTCTTTTTAAATAATATAATATGTAACTGCCTTGTCTGAACAAGACCTGAACCTGGACTGATTTGTCAAACCTGCTGTTTTAAATGTAAAACTTTGTGAATGAGTTTCACTTTCCTCTTTCACTGATGCTGTGCCCCTCCTCCTCTGCTCTCTCTCCCTCTCTGATCTTTCACGCGTCTGCTGTTTTTCAAACTGAGTTTTTGAAAACATGAAGCCTTTCAGCTGTAAAATAAACCAAATTTAATTAAACCTTACGTACTGGCCTGGGCTTTGCGTTCTCAGGGTGCAGGACTACTTTGTGTCCCTAGGGTGACTAAAAAGTCTGCGGGTCAGAGAGCTTTCTCTTATTGTGACCCTGTTCTGTGGAAAGATCTCGCTGCGTCAATAAAAGTCAGATTCTGTGGAGACTTTCAAGTCCAGATTTAAGATGCACTTATTTTCCCTTTCGTATGGCTAGCATACTGGTATAGTTTTGTTTTACGTTTTTTTTTTTTTACTCTTAATTCATTTTATTAGTAAACAGAGCGTGCCGCAGCCTCAACTTTACCTAAATTCTGGGTCTTTTAGTGAAGCTTAGGGCTAGTTGCCGGCGATCACCTTAGTATTTCTTCTGTTTTTTTCTTGTTTAATTCTGGCAAATTATACAGTATTTGTCTTTCTGATGCCTGATTTGGGATTTGTATTTGTGCTGGCGACCCTCCTGTCCTGTGCACCAACATCATTTCCTGTATATCCGTTTTGTGAATTGTTCTGTAATTTACGCCTGTAACATGGCCCAAGCATGGAGTGTGAGATCGACAGATGTCATCGGTGCAGCGTCTGCAGTGATGCGGTCGCTGTATCGGACCACTGTGGTGAAGAGAGAGCTGAGCAGGGGGGCAAAGCTCTCGATTTACCGATCGATCTACGTTCCAACCCTCAAGTATGGTCATGAGATTTGGCCCATGACCGAAAGAACGAGATCGCGAGTACAACCGGCCGAGATGAGTTTCCTCCGCAGGGTGGATGGGCGCTCCCTTAGAGATAGGATGAGGAGCTCGGTTTCGCTCGGGAGGAGCTCGGAGTCGAGCCACTGCTCCTCCACATCGAAAGGAGCCAGCTGAGGTGGCTCGGGCATCTTTTCCGGATGCCCCCTGGACGCCTCGCTGGAGAGGTTCCCCAGGACCTCCTCGCTTGGGAGGAGGCCCCGGGGAAGACCCAGGACATGCTGGAGGGACTACGTCTCTCGGCTTTTGGGAATGCCTCGGGGTTCCACCGGAGGAGCTGGGGGAGGTGTGTGTGGATTGGGAGGTCTGGGCGGCTTTGCTTGAGCTGCTGCCCCCGCGACCCGACTCCGGATAAAGCGGAAGAAAATGGATGGATGGATGGTATGGCCCAAGCAGAGGGTCACCCCTTTGATTCTTGTCTGCTTGAGGTTTCTTCCTCAGAGTGAGTTTTTCCCTTACCACTGTTGCTCTGGGGGTTAGTAAGGTTAGCCCTTACTTGTGTGAAGCGCCTTGAGGCAACTCTGTTGTGATTTGGCACTATATAAATGAAAATAAATTGAAATTTCTGAATGTATCTTCAAATACGGATACGGATTAATGTCGGTTTTTCATGGCTGAATTTTTTTCTTCAGTTCAGAGCAGAGACGCGGTTTCCAGTTGCTCCTGTTCACAGCACTGTGGCCAAAGAATGCACTGACTCCGATATCTGCTGTTTGTGATTTGATACAAAGAAAATGAGAGATATATTTCTTATTACTTGAATTATTGGTTTAAAATTGCAAAACTATGACTCTATAAGCTTGAAATATGATCGAATTAGTACATTCTCAGCAACATTTCAGTTCATTTTTCAGAAATTCTGTGCTGGACAGCACAGACAATTTGAACCCAACAGCCGGGCGGAAATTTGTAGTACCGGATGGGGCCGCCGGGCGCTGCCCGCCATGGCTAGAACCCCAATTACTGTACAATATTGTGTATAAGATACTATGTATATTCTTTGTTTTTTTTTTTTTGTCTGTTAAAAAGTTATTTTTGTGGCCAGGAACGGATTAATTCATTTTATTTTGTTTATGGGAAAACTGGTTTTAGTTTAAGAACATTTAGGAACCAATTAAGTTCTAAAACCGATGTTCCACTGTCACACCTTGTGCAATTTCAGTAGATTTCAGTAATTAGTACAGATTTTTTTTTTTGTTTGGTTTTATGCTTTTCATGGTTCTGACAACTGCTATTTTTTTAAATTTACTGATAGTGTTCATATTGCAACTGAATACAAGTAAGTATTTTAACATATGTAAAATATTGGATACCTTGCTTTCATTTTTGCATTCAGGACCACAGGCAAAATGTTCTTGTTTTCATTGCTCATTAAGTACTTTTTCTAAATCAATAAAAATTATACATTCCATCCGAACAGTGGATTTGTGCTCTGTGACATACCTAGCCACTTGTAAATTTTCATGCATCATCCTGACTTTTCTAAAGAAAAGTGGCTGTAAAATTGATGATATATAAACAATATTTCATTTGTTGAATTACCCATGGCCTCTGAAATATGTTGTGACTGTATAAAAATGGCTGTAATTCCACAAGTTACCAATTTTTTTGTTAAACCACTGGAATTAAAACTGAAGGTCTACACTACATGCATATTTGCTTCATTTTAACTCTGCTGTGTCGAAGCAAAATAACAAAAATTGTGTCACCACCCAAAGGTGGTAGATAATTTTAGTCACATCAACACCTAGATATGACTGGTTTCTGAAAGCTGAACCAAGGGACATCAGCACTTTTGTAAAATCTTCCATGTCAATTAGACCAAAACTTCAAGATGTGTGCAGACAGAAACTTAATTTTGTAAAAAAATTAATATCAAGGCTACTGCATTCCTGTGAGGTGACAGTCGTAGCAAATGTGCTTGTACCTGTGCCTTCGCCTGTTTCCATGCTGCAAGTGGCAGTGGTGGCTGTGTTGGTGGTTCCAGTCTCATGGGTTTCACAAGGAGGATTGGAGCATACAACCTGGACTGTGCCTGCCCCTGTGCTGGTCTGGTCAGCTCCCATGCTGGAAGAGGCTGTGGATGGTGTGTTGGTGGTCCCTGTCTCATGAGTTTCACAAGGTGGGTTAGAGCACACACTCTGCACTGTGCCCGCCTGACCTGCACTCATGTTTGATGATGCCTGGGTGGGTGTGTTGGTGGTGCCTGTCTCATGAGTTTCACAAGGTGGGTTGGAGCACACACTCTGCACTGTGCCCGCCTGGCCTGCACTCATGTTTGATGATGCCTGGGTGGGTGTGTTGGTGGTGCCTGTCACGTGGGTTTCACAGGGTGGGTTGGAGCACACACTCTGCACTGTGCCCGCCTGGCCTGCACTCATGTTTGATGACGCCTGGGTGGGTGTGTTAGTGGTGCCCGTCACGTGGGTTTCACAGGGTGGGTTGGAGCACACATTCTGCACTGTGCCCGCCTGGCCTGCACCCATGTTAGATGACGCCTGGGTGGGTGTGTTGGTGGTGCCCGTCACGTGGGTTTCACAGGGTGGATTAGAACACACCTGCTGCACTCCTCCTATGGTAGCCGATGCCGTTGTAGCAGTGTTCGTTGTCCCAGTTTGATGGGTCTCACATGGAGGATTGGAACACACGCTCAGCGCAGACATGCTGGCTGAAGCAGTTGTGGCTGTGTTGGTGGTTCCTGTCTCGTGGGTTTCACAAGGTGGGTTAGAGCAGACTTGTTGAGTCCCAATGGTGGCAGAGGAAGTTGTGGCGGTGTTGGTGGTTCCAGTCTCATGGGTCTCACATGGTGGATTCGAGCAGACCAGGGTAACAGTTCCAGTACCTTCCCCGGCTCCTGCAGCCTCAGTGGAGCTGGGCTGCTCTGAGGTTGGTGAAGCTAGGATGGACACTGGTAAATCCTGCACTGGTTGTGCTTCTACCCCACTGGGGGTTGTGATCAGAGTTACCTGGGTGGGCTGGTTCTGGGGAGACAGATGTGATTATGCAATATTAAATCATACATACCTATTTCATAGGCAGAAAAAAAGTTTAGTGTCTCTCTGAATTCTTCATTTTTGTCACAAGTAGCAGCTCTGTAGATCCTCTGATGTTTACATGGTTACTGTGTGCTACAAAGTCCTATTATTACTAGTACTGTTGACATCATTTATGCGATGACAAAGTCATACCATAATGTCCAAATTGCAAATATACAATAGAAGAAGGTGAGCCACTGGATCTTACTTGCACAGTGACTGTAGACGACGGCAATGCGGAGGCAGACGTCAGGCTGGTCTGGGCAGCTGAAACAGTTATCGCACTTGGGCTGATGACCTGACTGGACAGGGTAGCAATAGTACCCAAAGTGGTGACGGGAGTAATCAAAGAGGCATTTGAACTGTCCACGCTGGCCCCCGCTAGACTAGTGGAAACTGTACCACTAACTGTCCCAAGAGTGGTTACACCTAGTAGAGAGAAGCCAAATCACAAGATCTCTGTATTAGGGTTGGGTAAGTTAACACCAAAATTAACACCGAAAAATTTCAACTTATGAGAAAGTCCGTAAAAATCCATAAATTAGCAGCATCATTGTTTAAGCCACAGAGTTCAAAGTGTGTGAAAAAGTAGCGTGTTATAGTTCGGAAATTTCGGTAGCAACTATAACTACTTTTTTAAAGTAACATGCCCAACACTGATGATAAATGACCTCCCATTGCACCAAATGGAACCATTGAGTGTACCCACCTCCGACCAATATGTACGAGGGTAGGCTGAAAAGTTCTAAGGCTCACTATAATGCAGTTAATGCATTACTCCTTCATGGGGAGCCTTAGAACTTTTCAGCCTACCCTCGTACAGTAATCAGATTTTTGCATTGTTTTAAAATATATTTTAATAGTTTACTCCCAGATTAACTTTTTGTACCTTTCCTCTAAACTGTGTCCAAAGTATTCTAGAAAGGGCTGAAAGGGTGCAGGTTTTCTATGCAGCCACTGACTCCAGCAGGTGATTTCACCAATGAACTCATCCCATCTGCTCAAAGTGATGTTAATCAGTGAAATCACTTGCTGGCGTCAGTGGCTGCAAAGAAAAACTGCACCCTCCCGGCCCTTTCTGGAATAATTTGGAGACCACTGCTATAAACAAAGTTTCCAAAAAGTAAATAAATAACTAATTTCCCATAATCACGGGCAAGAATTCAACAAACAGTTGCAGCCAAAAAATTGCCTCCCTGGCAGAAGTAAAAAATGTCTCCCTTACCAGTGGTGCCCTTAACAACCAGAGTGGTGACAGTGGGTTTGACAGCAGACACAGTCACCGGTGTAACAAGTCGAACACCACCCACTGTGCTCATGGGCACAGTGCGCAAAATAGTGCCTGGTTGCCCAGGAGCACCTTTCAGAACCACCTAGACGCACACATAAATGAGAATGATTCGCCTTCGGTATTATGGCAATAGTTAGCACAATGCTTGAACATATGCAACAGCTAGCATGCAAACTGTGCTTACCTGTGTGAGACCCTGCTGGCCAGCTGCCGTGGCAAGTTTGGGCACTGCAGTGATGATTTTACCAGGGGTGCCAGTGGTCATCACTTTCGTGGTAAGAATTGTGATTGGCGTTTTCATGCCAGCACTGCTTGTAACACCTGCATAAACACAACGCCAGGCTGAAACCAAATTCTCTTAATGCTGACAGGATAAGCAACACAAAGGTCGAGACCCTAACAGTAGACAGTGCAGTAAGCTCAGAAATTTAGACCTGTTGCTCCAGGCTGGGTCATAATGGCTGACATGGGGATGGTCTTAATGATGGTGGTGCCCTGCTTAGTAGTTGTAGGAGAGACACCACTGATGTTGAGGATAGTCGGCTTATTTCCTGTGCCCCCTGCCTGAGACGTGGTGATGATGGTTGTGGGCTTGCCATCGGTGGAGGTTACCAGCTTCAGGATGGTGCCAGCTGGTAGAGGACCTTTCGCCTGTAAAGAGCAGCCACAAATTAAGCCAAACCACCAGGAAACACTAAATCATGCATTTACTTTGTGTGAAGTGATTCAAATTAAGCAGTGTTTTTAATCTGACCTGTATGATCTGTGTCAAAGGGTTTGTGGAAGCCTGGCCTGTCACAGCTGATGTCTGCACTGGTTTGGTTTGTACCACAGACATCATCTTGCCAAGGTTGGAGATCTGCTGATGTGAGCAAGAAACCAGAGTACACGAGCCACCAGAAATCAAACTGCACAGTTTTCACAATTTTTACTTCCATCTTCCCCTAGTAGCACACACTCAATTTAAAAAAGACATGAGGATTTACCACATGTGAAAAGGCTGCTCTCACGTTTGTGTGTTCAGTTACACCACAGCACTTACCAGAGTGCCACTGCTACCCATGGTGAGGGGACTCTTAACCAGAGTGATAGTCTTGGTGACACCTCCCACCACAGTAGTGACCACCTGGGCCTGTTGGGCCACTGTGACAGCACCAGTTTTGTGCACAGTGATGATAGGTCTGGTGGTCGTGGTGGGAGAGGCAACAGTAGCAGTGCCCACCTGGGCTGCAGCAGTCTTCAGCATGCGGGTGGCCGGGTTACTGACCTATAAGCACAAGATTATTCTGACAACTGACAGAACAGCATAAGATTGTATAAGTGACATTTTATGTGATTTGTACCATGACAGGGGAAGCCACTTTCACTGTGGTTGTGCCAGGAGAAACAGCTACTGTCTTGAGAATAGTGGCACCTGCAGGAACACTGAGCACAGTGCCGGCAGATGAAGGAGGAATCTTCTGTGTTGCTGCTGCAGCGGCAGCTAAAGCTGCCATGCCACTCATCTGAGGACTGCTTCCAATGGGCTTGGGGGGGGACAAAAACAAACCTATTATTAACATCTATCCCTCAATTTCAGGGTATATTCTTGCTCGATTCATATGACGATATAAAATAAGTCATTTTGATTATACCGATCCTTGTGTGGTCTGGGCAGGCACTACCATTCGAACACCAGGAGGAAGTGACGTTACAGTGACTGGGGATTTCCCAGGCTGGTTCGGGCGGACAGTGAGAACAGATGCTCCAGTGGCAGACTGGGGAGCTGCAACTTTTAAGATGGCTGTAATAACAAGACCAGATTATTTGGCTTCATGCAGAGCTTTGTGTAATGCTGCTTCGAGTCTTGCTTCTGAGGCAGGTTTTTACCTGTCTGTGGTAGACTCTGAACAGAAGGCGCTGCAGTAGCCGGTGCAGGACTCTTTGGAGAGTTCACAGGCAGTGAGGGGGTTGTGCTCATAGCTGGCGAGGCTGCAGCTGGAGTGGTGGGGATGTCGTATTTCTGCAGCTGCAGCAAGTAGGTATCAGCAGTGGAGACAGCACCCCAGCTCACCTCCAGAGAATTTGTGTTGGCACGGACTAACTGCACCCTCGCAGGGGCATGTGGCCGCTCTGGTGGAATGATGCAAAAAAGAAACTTAGGCGCACCACACTACCTCAGAAAAGTGATGTCCACCAAAGTGAATCGCAATGACTAAACCACACGACAAAACACCCACCGGTTTCCAGGTACCAGAGGTCTTTACAACACACTTGATTGTTCCAAGCTTTACGATAACCATCACGACCACTCCAAACATACAGCCTGGAATTGATGGCCACGGCACAATGGCCAGCGCGGGCTCTTGGGATATTGTCCTCAAGAGTATCCATTAATACTGTTTCCCAGCACATGGTGTCTACAAACACACACAATCAGCATTAGCTGGAACAACTGTTTTCCCAATGTTAAATCTATTGTAATAAATACGGAGTTAGACAAACCAAGATTTAGACAGGCAAGAGTGTTTGTGCACTTCCACTCTTTCTCGTGTGTGGCAACTTTAACATCATCCATTACCAAAGGTACCCATCCTCCAAAAACATACATCCTGTATGTTGAGAAAACCACAGTGAGGTGCTGTTTCCAATCAGTTTGTTCTAAAGTCAATGTCAATATTCTCAAACACATCCTTAGAAATAGCCCATTTAAGTTGTCTCACTTGTTTGTGATTGTGGTGGCAGAGTGAAGACTTCTGGGAAGTGGGGCTGTGCCACTGACTGACGGTTTGTTCCATGTTAGAGTATCTGGGGTGAAGATAAAATAGGAGAGGTATTAGATAAACGCACCTGCAGATAATGACATGCAGTCATTTAAAAATAAATAAATAAATAAAAATTTGAATTACACCATTGTCAACCCCTAACATGCATCTTATCCTGAGACTGGGGCTCTATAAGAGTAAGTAATCACATTTAAAACCCACTTGCTTTGCTGTGAGAACAACACAGACTCAGAATGTAGACAAAAGGGTCTTCTGAATCTTTATGCCCACTCCCACCATTTAAACTTTAGAAAACATACCAATATCAAGTGTCCACAAATCTCCAAGACGACAGCCACTCATTCCTCCATAGATTATCAAACGGGACTTCCTGCTCGTCTTTTCTGTGTATACCACAGCTGTGTGGCTCTCACGGGGAGGAGGTAGAACTCCATAAGTGATTGGAATATCCCAGCCAACCACGCTGGAACCCGCACGAAGCTCAAGGATGTACAGATCGTTCAGGTATCTGAGTTTGGAGGGAAAGTCACATGATTATCCCATTATGAGTACTAGGGAGAGTAGAATCTCTACATGTTATTTATCTGGAAGACCTTTTAGACTTGGGCTACACAATATTTTGTTTCGCCATCGTTACTGTGATGTGCACGAGTGGTAGCCACGCCGCAGGACATGGTAAGACCAATAAAACAAAAATATAATGCAATGCTAAAATACCCTCAGCGGTATGAGCATAAAATAGGAAACAGAATGTGACCTTTTGACCTCTAAAAATAGGTCAAGGTTAGCCATCTTTGAACTTGTCCAAAGTCTGTGTCCCAAGAATGCTCCCTGTGAATTTGAAGACCCCGGCAGTAATAGGAACAGATTTATGCTGAGCAGAGACAGATGGACGGAAGGACGCAAGGCCTTTGCGATACCCGATGGCTGTATTTTGGCCTCAGGTAAATACAGAACATAATGCTAAAGGACCCTCAGCCATATGAGTATGTAATCAATGAAAGCATGTGTAGAAAGAATGTGACCCTTTGACCACTTAGAATAGGTCAAGGTTAGCCATCTTTGAACTTGTCCAACGTCTGGGTCCAAAGAATGCTCCCTGTGAATTTGAAGACCTTGGCAGTAAAAAATGGAGTTATGCTGAGGACAGACAGACAGACATACAGTCATATTTTGACCTTGGGTAAAAATCTACTTATTTGCTGCTCAAATTAAAATAACTGTTCTTGTCTTCCATGACTAAGGCCTGTCTGATAGAACATACTGTAATGTACTCCAGTTTAAAGTAGACCTGCATTGAAATAAATGTGGTCAGATTTCAGAAAGAAATAGCTGATATGTATTTATAAGACCCTTGTGAATGCAGTAAAGTAAATCTGTAAGCCCAAATTTGTAATTCAGCGGAGAAATCTTCGTTTAAAAATGACAAATTTGCAGCTAAAATTTAGCCCTCCGCAAAAACAGTTTGTACAGCCGTATCAGTTCCATGACGTCAAGGACAAGACGACGCGCTCCCGCCTTGAAATTGATTTTATCTGTTAGTAATGTTACTTATACACGTCCTGGTTTCAACATCCAAAAGTAAGCTGCAATGAATGTGAGATACAGATCTGTGTGCTCAGATCAGCAACGACATCGACAGCAGGCGCCGTTCTTCCTCTCCCGCTCTCTGCCTCCACTGCGCTTATTAAGTCTGCAGGCTCATTAACGAGCTCGTTAACCGCCAACACGGGCCACTCACACCGCACGTGTCTGCTTTGCAGCCGGTGTGCCAGATTCAGCGCACAACACCGGCATAACCTCTCTGTCTACTGAATGGAGCTGCAGCACACTTGGCACAAGTTTGAGATTACGCTCGCTGTTTTAATGCGAAGCGGCCGGTACACCTGTTGCTGCAAGGACAGACTTCTTGTGGCAAAATCCACAGCACCGCACGTCTCGGTAATCGGAGCCACAGAGCTCCATGGACGCTGAGAGAGGTTTATATATTTTTAATGACTTGGATTCTTTGCGGGTCTCGCCTCCATATCCCGCGATGGTACCGGAGGCGAAAGACAGTAGGTTTTCATTGCGACACCACTCAATCAAACGGGCGTATGAAAAAGAAAAAAAAAGAAATGTGTACTCACCAAACGTGCCGCAAGACAATATGAAGTTTTAAAAAAAGTAGATCCTTCCGTATAAGACAAGAAAAAGGTGCAGATGCAAACTGACGTAAATCAACAAATTACAGTTGGCGCGCAATGCATGCTGGGAGAGAGGGTCTTCTCTGTGACGTCTTGGCAGCGTCCATGATGAGAGGGACAGTTTTGCGGAGGGCTAAATGTTAGCTGTAAATTTGTCATTTTTAAATGAAGATTTCTCCGTTGAATGACAGATCTGGGCTTCCAGATTTACATTTACTTTGTGTAAATGTAAGTCATTTTTTGGTCCAAAGATCTGACTGCATTTATTTCAATGCAGGTCTACTTTAAAGGTTTTGCATACACCAAGTTTTTGTCATTTTCCTGCTAGTAAGTGGCATGCAGACACTGCATGTAAAGTTAACCGCATGTTGTCACAAATGATGGCCTCTTGTCTGTGCCCATCGCCATTAAATTCTAGGGAAGAAGGTACCTAGAAACAACACAAACCTGTACTTAAAAGTTATGATAGTTAATTATTTTATTGTGTTGTGGCTTAATAAAAGGCTCCAAGTTTACGCATTCATGCTGAACTGCAGGATTTATATTCTGGACTTTTATTGTGAAATATCAGAACAGAAAAACAGCATGTATTCTTTGAATTCTAACTGTAAAAAGCTGTCCTGGTGAAGTGTCAGAACTTAGAATAGTGCTTATTTTTTGGGCACAACTGTGCTGAAAGTGTGAAAACAGGAGAAAAATATTTATCCAAAAACACAAATCAGAAACAGTTGTATGAAATTAGTTTGGATACAGAAAGGATAATGCTGACTAAAAACAGATAATTTACTGAAAGCTCCTTGCACTGTCCCTCAACCTCTATTTTTAAAAACTTATATTTTATTTTCTGTGCAAATGTATTCCCCTACAAATGAATGATCATCCTAATCATTCCCGAATGAGTAACTCTTTCAAAATGGAGCAACTCAAGCTAGATGGTATAAATTCCTGTAACCCCCCCAACATCACTGTACATATTTCAGGCAATGATAAAACAATGCCACCTTTTTTCCCCCAATTATCACCCATCCTGGCTTCAGACATAGTTAAAGGAAAAATTACCTGGGAATGTTGTTTTTCGGATCCTCACTGTCATTAGCTAGTCCACCAAACAGGTAGCATTTGCTGCCCACCAAGGAAAAACTATGGCCGAGACGGGGACATGGAGGGGGACCATTTTTTGGATTTTTTGCTTTCAATTTCTTCCATTCCCACCTGCTGGCCTAAAAGAGAAATAATAGTCAATCATGATGACTGATAATACAAATATGTGATCACATGACATTCTGACTCAGTTATAAAGCAGGATGTGCATCAGTTGACTTAATTTAAATATAATGCAATGCTCAAATACCCTCAAACGTATGAGCATTGTCTTCTTTATAATTTACAGTTGTTTAATTGGTATCCCAGTGAAAATATGTATGTATGTGTCTATATATATTATATATATATATATATATATATATATATATATATATATATATATAGTTATACATGTAGTTATTTATATAATTATTAAGATCTTTTTGTGTTACCTACAATTTGTACATGTTCAATAAAGCAACTCAATCAATAAATCATAAATATTTACAGTTACGAGCTTTTGACAAGAGCGGATGTTAGCATGCACGCTGATGTACACAAAATGTCTTATAAATCACTCCAGAGGTGTTATCAGGTTACAAAAACAGCATTTTCAGTTTTAGAAGTGTTTATTTTTTGATAGCTTTAATACAATATATGAAAAAGAGATTACATTTATACACAAACAAAACTGTTTGCAGCTAGCCTGTGATGTCACCATGCTAACGTCCGCAAAATATCTTGCAAATAACTTCAGAGGTGTAGGTTCCAAAAACAGTGTTTTCAGTTTTAGAAATGTTTATTTCCTGCTAGCTTTAACAGAATATACGAGAAACATGTTATATAAACACATAAATTAAGCGGTTTTACAGAGACCTACCACTGATGTCACTGAAGAACATGTGACTTTTTAAATCTCTTAAAATAGGTCAAGGCTAGCCCCATTTGAACTTGTTCAAAGTCTGTGTCCCAAGAATGTATATTTTATTCACAAGGATCAACAGTGCACGTTAGTCTCGTTCTGTTTTATAAGCATGGTGCAGACAGCAGCACTCCATCAGTCAGTGCTGCCTTATGATGCGCATTATCTAGAAATCCTTCAAACTGTCTTTTCAGCAGCCTAAACTAGAAGTCAACTGATTTGTTTTTTTAATGAGAGGGTTTTATAGCATGTTTCCCCATTTACCAGCATGCTGTGGCACAGATATCCTAGATAGATATCCTAGGATGTATTCCCCCTCACCCTGGAAATCTTCCCGCTCCCTACCCCTTCTCCCTTCAGACACAGGCAACATTCCTATAGGGCAGCACTGATTAACCAAAACCTTCCCATCAGGATAGAGCAACCTTTAAACTCTATATTTCATAGATGTTTTATGGTCCCAGATGAAGCAGTTTGATTGATGGTGAATGAATGGTATTCTTTCTGTATGTATCTATAGCTATCTAGTAATATTTCCTATTCTGAACTACCTTTAAATCCCCTTTCCAAATATACAGACCTGATTGACAACCTGAAATATGTGATGTGATGGAAAATACTCCAATTTAGTTTTGCATAAAATATCCACAGTGTATGTATAGAACACACAGTACCATACCATCTTTTTTTATAAAGCACTTTACTACAACCAAAGCTGACCCAATGTGCTGTACACTAAAACAAAGTTAAAACAAGACATGTATCTAAACAAGTTAATGAATAAATATAGAGTAAGCACACAAACACAATAGTATGCAAAGAAACAATGAAAATGAGGGGCCTATAATGTCTGCCACCTTTCTCAAATCTCTTTTGCACAAACTAGGTCATAAATATAAAGCGTGGCAGATAGGAATCATCAGAATAATAAAAATGTAGTATGAAATTGACAAATATGATTATTTGAAACAGTGTGATTCTCACTGGACGAGCAGCTCGGCAGGGGAAAGAATTAATAAAGATGTGTTCAAATCATTTTTATCCACTAAATATTACAGCAAAGTGGTTTAAAATTTTAGTAGCATGAAGAATGAGTCAAACGTTAGAGTCCCAACTGGTGTTGAACTACATGGCAAGTTACCCCACAATAAGTGAAGATGAAATTTATTCAAAAGAATGAAGTCCCTGGAACAGATTCTTCTCTACCTGCAAAAATCACTTCACTTATTATACTGACAGTATGATAATAGCCAAACAATACTTTGGTTAGTTTTTCAACACCCAGTATCACAGCAATAGTTTGCTGTAATGAACATTTTAATTATAATTAAAGTTTTATCTACAAGTATTTGTAATCATATACCTACATTCTGCTAGTACTAATGTAATCATAAAATATTAATTTGGTGTATTACACGACATGTTTTACTGTAATCTGAAGTTTGACCTAAATTAGATGACATCTGACCTCAAGCAAAATCCAAAAGGTCAAGGTCAATCACTTATCCCAGGTAATGGTTTATAATCAATGACAATGTGCATGAAAAATTTTGAGGCAAAATTTTGAAAATTTTGACCAGGAAAGTTGTTTAGTTGAATTTAGTGTTTGACCTTCCTGTTACCTTGACCTTTGAGGCACAATTTTGAAAATTTTGACCAGGAAAGTTGTTTAGTTGAATTTAGTGTTTGACCTTCCTGTTACCTTGACCTTTGACCTTAAGCTTGATCCTTTTGTGTACTGAAAGGTACCTTACTAGGGATGGTATATGTTGCAAGAGTCTGCGATATATACTGTGTGCTGCACAGCGAGTTAAAGGTGAAAAATGCAATGATTAGAAAAAAACATAACATACATACTGACAAACATTTTGGCTTTTTTTTGGGGGGGGGAATATCCAGGGTGTGGAGTAATATCCTAGGACAACTCCTGGGGGGGAAGATGAACTGTTACACCGGAGCAACTTATATAAAGCCCATGTCAGGTGTCGCCATGTTGGCAACAGCAGCTGCACTGATTCTGACTATATTATAATGAACTCATTAATGCATAAGAGGGTGGAGAGGGGTGGCTCTTGTGTGACAAAAGAAGCCTGAACATACCCCGGTCTCGAGTTCAAACCACCTCAGCTAACAGGCTAACCTCGTTTCGGGTGTTTCTTAAATTATATTTTTGGGGACATTGTGGTATTTCTGCCATTTTAAACAATAATTTAGGCTTCCCTGTAACATTACCAAAATTATCCTCTTTAAAGTCAAAGTGAAAGCAAATCTCTACAACTTGACATAAACTAAACAAAAATATCACAGTCAAGATTAGGGATGGGTATTGAGAACCGGTTCATTTCGGGTATCGTTAAGAAATGATTCGATCCACCAACATCAATAAGCATTTTGCTTAACGATTCTGTTATCGGTCCTTCAGAGTGGCAGTTATTTTGGGGGGTGTTTGTCGGGAAAACGATAATTTCTCTACATTGATTAAAGACCCTGCAGCGGGTCCGTAATCAACTTTTCTGCAGCGCGGCTTTGCTTTGAACCTTAAACCAATCGAAGCAGTGGTTCGCAGATTGAAGCAGTGCTTCAATCTATTGCTTCGTTTATTCCTTCTTTCGCTTAATTTTCCCCCGCTAAAACCCTAAAGAGCATACGTCTGAGTATTATTTACCTTTTTATGTTAAACTGGCCTGTTATGGTCTTCTGAAACAGTTGACAGATGGATTTTATAACTTAAAAACGGGAGCGATGCTAACGCGTTAGCATGTCACGTTCAGGTGCATTTGTTTTCAAATTGTAATATTTTTTACATTTATTTTTGTTTATATATTAATAATCTAATGATTATTATATACAATATATACTTATTATATACACTTTTAGAGAAAGAGACAAAAAGAACCTGAACAGAAACAACAGAAAATATAAAACCAACTAACAATGAACATAAATAAATACATACAGAAATAAATAAGTGTTTCCTGTGAACACCTAGTGACTCTTACACCTCAATTTCATCCCTGACTTATTTAAGGTTAATGACAGTTTGTTTCGGTCAAACCATATATTCAATATGTTAATTTCTTCAGTGATTTCCTCCAGAACTATCTGCCAAGCTGGAAAACTGCTGCATCCTAGTAAGAGCAGAATACTACTGGAATGAATTTGAATAAGTTGTTTTTTTGGGGGGGGGGTTTCCCCTCACCAAAATGGATGCTGCACTCACTGCAGTTTATTGTCTGGAATAGTCCCAGATTGCATTTAGAGCTTCTGGAATTGAAACATTTTCATGCGAGTGGTGTTGGGGGGTAATTTTGGGTTTCAGCTTTTTTTGTTTTTCACCACCTTTATCCCTGAATATGTCAATCGTGAGTCACTTTTGTGCGGATTAATGTTACTAACTGGGACTCCTGTCTTGTTGGAGAAAGAAACGAGAGTCATCCTCCATTCTGTTCACACAGCTCCAAACGCTACGCGGCTCTCTGCCGAGTCAAGTTAGAACGATAGAGTTTAGTCGGAATTAATAACTTCAAAGCAAAACACAGTTTTGTTTATTTTTATTTATGTCCAGAGATCAAGCATACAGTGACCAATTTCATATTTATTTCCTTTAAGATTCAATGAAATACATAGAGATTCTGTAAAGCCTACTTTTAGTACAAAATTCACAAGGTATCGATAAGGGAATCGATAAGGAATCGGATCGATAAGCAGAATCGATAATGGCATCGATAGATAAAATCTTATCAATACCCATCCCTAGTCAAGATGATGGGTTGCCTAAGTAATAGCCCTTTTGCTATAACACATGTAAATCAGTTTTTCTTGCACGTTTCTCCAGAGAAATCAGGAGATGGAGACATGAGCATTGCCATGTCACTAAAGAGCACTCTTAAAGTTCAAAAGGTGCTGCTCTGGATGTTTGGCAGCGCTTACTCCACCTACGCCACAGCCAACCCATATCTGAATAAACACGTGGACAAGACACCGAGTGACCTGAACAGAACAAATGAAGTCCTAACCCTCTCCATCTTAGTTATCGAACAAGCTAAGCCAACAGGCTAACCGTGGTTCAGCTGTTTATTCATATTTTGGGGGACTGGGTGGTGGTTTTCATATCACTTAGCATTGATGTGGGCATTAAAATTCATGACTCACTTATTTCCTTAATAATCATGGATTAATTGGTCCTAACATCATCAAGCCACCAACGGCTGCTAAAAGCTCCAAAGCCATCAGCATCCAAAAAAAATGCGTTATTGGACTGAAGGTCATCCATCGCCCGTTGCAGTCCCATACCTATTTGTAAGTGGGCAATAGTTTCATGCAGCCATGTCATAATAATAAGAATGTAACAATGCAACCTCAAACTGCATTGTAATAATCACTATGGAGACCAATTCCCAGGTTTTTACTGGGGACACTGCTCAAAGGAAAAACAAGGCAACAAGGAACAATTTGTGCGTAAATTGGGATTTTATTGGCATGGAAAAGGCGTGGAAATTTAAGGAAAAAGGGCATGAAGGCTACAGTGCTGAAGTTGGGATGTGACCTAGATCTTCAAGGGATGCACTCTTGCTGCAACTGAAATAACTGGAAGTTTATAGAGGTCAGAGTTCACATACACAATTTTTGGTGACCTTCAAAAGTAAGTGAAGGCCATTCATCATCAAACCTGACCTAGGCCTTCAAGAGATGTATCTTTACTCCCAAAACCTGTGTTATTTCTTTGAAAAATTATTGGGAGGACAGTGTTGAGGATATTTTTGGCCTTATGACCTTCAAAATTAGGTCAAGGTTAGTCACCATTGAACGTGGCCTAGACCTCGAAGGGATGCACATTTGCAACAAATTTGAGAAGTCTGCTTGAAATCCTTTGAAAGCTATTGAGAGTACAGTCTGCATCGGAAATGGACACTACTTATGGCTCTATAACCTTCAGCAATAGGTCAAGGACACTCATCATCAAATTATACCTAGACCTTCAAGGGATGTATCCCTGCTGCAAATGTGGAAAACGTGTTTTAAATCTATGATAAGTTATGGGATGTACAGAGCTTTGGACAGACGCACGGACTGCATTTCTACGTTTCTGCGTCAGGGTAACGGCAGACAATTAAATAACAGAAATTTCACTTGATGGAAAAACTGGAACACAGATGTCTTAGATGATTTGTTATTATAATTAACCACACAACCCATATCATTACAGATATTTGCAAAATGCTCAGAATGGACAGATATGGTCCTTCGCAACATCCAGCTAGGGGGCACTGTGCTACTGGTGACAAAGGTCAGTTCAGTGGCACATACTAGCTATCAAAGGAACCAGGCCCCTAATAATGTATAGCCAACTTTATAGCTTAAAAATCTTAAACTAAGTGGCCATTAAAACAAAACAAAAAACCCACTTCCCACACCTTACAATTGTCATGGAGGAATAAACTAGCAGTAGAGACCAGTTTTTGGTACAAGGCTGTAAACATTTTCATCTCTGTTCTAACATTGGACATTTTAACTTGGACTTCTATGGCAATCTGCTCCATTTTGGAGCCAGCCTCAAGCAGCCAGTCAAGGAACTGCAACCTTCTCTTGTTCCTGGTGTGCCTCATTTTGGATGGCCGAAGTTTACCGTTTGGTAACAAATAAGGTGCAGGACATTGTGAGGATTGGCAGCATTGCAATCACTAGTCACTGTCCTCTGACCGAAAAAGCTAACCATACAGTATTTTGAAAGACTGATTACCTGTAATTCATAGAGATCATTGCTGTACTTTCCATATTCCACCATTCCACCAAATACCAGCAATCGTGTGCCATCGCAGACAAATCCATATGCAGCGCAGCCAGGCGGAATATCACCACGGACTGCTGGAATAAACCATTGGTTTGTGGCTGGAAAAGGACAAAAATAAAAACACACAACATAAAGATTGATATATGTCAAATATTCAAAGTTAAAGCAGCAGTACCCTTTAACATTTTTATCAACTTAAGTCATAAAAGGGATTTTCTTTTGGAGTAATGAATTTGTTCTTCAGTATCCAAATAAATGATTCACAACCTTATATCACCAATATCATCAAAATGTGCCTTTTTCTGGTAACAATTTCTGATTTTAACCCAAACAGTTTAAAATACACTGGCATGACACAATATCTATGGCAATGTTAATAGATTATGTGTTGCTGTTTAAATTAAAATTGTTGCTTCTGAAAAATCTGATTATGTTTTTGTACATGCATGGACAACATTTCATTATCAGTGTTAATTTAATGTTCTGTGTAATTCACTTTCACACAAACCACACCACCACATACCCCATGTAATGTCAGTTGAATACGAACTCAGCACATTAGCATTATGGCTGTAATGTGCAGTAACAATAATATAAATGATCTGAAGTTGTGGCTGCTTACGTGTTTCACAAGACCTGTGTCAGCATCATGCAGCCAAAGAACATTGTTAACCTTCAACTGACCAATTAAAGTTCCAAAAAAGGATGTAAATTTTAAGTAGAGACAAAGAGACTGACACAGCCAGTAAACAATGGCCACTGAAAATGCCTTTAGGAAAAAAACGGGACAAAATTTGGGCATATTTAACACCAAACCTTTGCTGGAAATGTGAGACAACAGTCTTGCAGGTCTGGTGGTTCAATTGTCAATGCTATCATGATTTAGTTGCCAAAAGAAGTCAATATTTGAATCACAACTTTGAGACTAAATATGCATTTTCCATAATTAGAAGTCAGAAGTGGTTTCCATTAGCAGTGGGAGGTCCACTGACTTTAGAGTTATACTGGCTCCAAATTTATGTTCACTTCACAATTTTTCTAAAGATCTTCAGAGTGAACAGCCTGACAGCAGAAAAAGTTACAAATGCTGGGAAAGTGTTTGCTGTCACTGCTTGGATAGACTCCAGCACCCACAACCCTTAATTGGAGTATGCGATTGACGATGAGTGAGTGAGTAAGCGATACACCTCACCCCCATTTTTTTTTTGTTTTTTCAAACGCCTGTGCACATGTCCGAATCACTTCTGGGCCATTCCATATGAATTCAAGAAGTGGCTCCCAGCTTTTGGTCTCAGATTTGCGTCATTTTCACACATTTTGAAGACTATGGGCTGAATATGAAAAAATCCAAAATATTAGGTTCATACTACAAATAGGTTTATTTCCAGAAGGGTCCAAAAAGGGGGCACAGACATCTATTTTCATTAAAGGGTCATATTTCTCAACATATAACAGAGTACGCCTTGGCACCCCCCCCCAACTGTAGCCATTGTCGATTTTATGGTTACTATATTTATAAAAAAAAAAAAAAAATCATTACTAGTAGTAATAATAATAATTATATTACTACTATTATTATTATGACTATTTACAGTGCATCTGGAAAGTATTCACAGTGCTTTACTTATTCTATATTTTGTTATGTTACAGCCTTATTCCAAAATGGATGAAATTTTTTTTTTTTTTCATAAAAATTCTACACACAATACCCCATAATGATAATGTGAAATAAGTTTTTATATTTTTACAAATTTATTAAAAATAAAAAACAAATGAATCACATGTACAGAAGTATTCACAACCCATGCTATAAAGCACAAAGTTTAGCTCAGGTGCATCCTGTTTTCACTGATCATCCTTGAGATGTTTCTACAGCTTAACTGGAGTCCACCTGGGGTAAATTCAGTTGATTGGACATGATTTGGAAAGACACACACTTGACTACATGTAAGGTCCCACAGTTGACAGTGGATGTCAGAGCACAAACCAAGCATGAGGTCAAAGGAATTATCTGTAGACCTCCAAGACAGGATTGTCTCGAGGCACAAATCTGGGGAAGGGTACAAAACCATTTCTGCTGCTTTGAAGGGCCCAATAAGCACAGTGACCTACATCATCTGTAAAAGGAAAGGCGTTCGGATCTACCAAGACTCTTCTTAAACATGGCCGCCCGTCTAAACTGAGTGATGGGGGAGAAGAGCCTTAATCAGGAAGGTGACAAAGAACCTGATAGTGACTGTCAGAGTTCCAGCATTCCTCTGTGGAGAGAGAACTTTCCAGAAAGACAACCATCTCTGCAGCAAACCACCAATCAGTATGGTAGAGTGGCCAGATGGAAGCCACTCCTTAGTAAAAGGCACATGGCAGCCCACCTGGAGTTTGGAAACAAGGCACCTGAAGGACTCTCAGAGCATGAGAGACAAAATTCTCTGTCTGATGAGACAAAGTTTGAACTGTTTGGTGTGAATGCCAGGCATTATGTTTGGAGGAAACCAGACACCATCCCTACAGTGAAGCATGGTGGTGGCAGCATCATGCTGTGGGGATGTTTTTTTTTTTAGCAGCAGGAACTGGGAGACGAGTCAGGATTGAGGGAAAGATGAATGCAGCAATGTACAGAGACTAGTGCTGGGCGGTATGACCAAAAATGTATATCACGGTATTTTTCTAAATTATATCAGTTTCACGGTATTTGACAGTATTTTTTTCTTTTCAAGCACAACTGGGTGTTTGCCTTATTTTCTAATGATTTAGAGAATAATTACTGCAATAAAATGGCTTGGGATGGCATATTCTACTGTTATGAGGAGTGAATATTGTAGAAAAATGAATGTCCACACTAGTATTAATGAAGAGGAATCAGAATGCTTGATTGTTGTAGTCAAAATACAGACCTTTTTATTATGCAAGTTTTCCAACTTAAACATCTTTTGAAAACAATGTAAACTATATGACTCATGTAACTCCAAAGTAAACATAGTAACTCCAAAGTAACTGAAGTAAAACTTCTTTATTCCCTGAACATTCAGTAAGGAATCATCCATAAATAAATAAATAAATAAATAACAAACAGAAAAGGCGTGCAGCTTGCTTTAACTTTACCTGCAGACGAGAAGGACGAAGCTCGTAGTTTACATTCCTGATATTCCAGGACATGTTTGCGGCTGAGGTGGTGGAGTAAATTGCTCGCGTTTCCTCCTGCTGCTACAACTTTAGCGCGACAGCATTTGCATAGTATTGTAGTTTGGTCGACGTTGAACTTTTTAAACACAAAGTACTTCCAAACAACGGACACAGCTCCTCGTTTCGGTACAAGTTCTTCCGTTTCAGTTTCTCGTTCTGGTTGTTCAGTTTCAGAACTTCCCCGTTTTGCCATTATGCTCACTGCTAAACATCCGTTCACTCTACACGGGCTGTACTCATGCTGCTTGTTTGGTGCAACCGCTAAACTGTCCCCACTCAGACAATGCCCTGCGGGCACGGCGTTCCGCCGCTCAGCGCAACGCACTCACCGGTATGGAGATATTTATAAAATTCATATCATAGAAAAAAAAACAAAAAAAAAAACACCGGTATTCGGTATGAACCGGTATACCGCCCAGCACTAACAGAGACATCCTGGATGAAAAGCTGCTCCAGAGAGCTCTTGACCTCAGACTGGGGCAATGGTTCATCTTTCAGCAGGACAATGACCTTAAGCACACAGCCAAGATATTAAAAGAGTGACTTCAGGACAACTCTGTGAATGTCCCCGAGTGGCCCAGCCAGAGTCCAGATCTGAATCCGACTGAACATCTCAGGAGAAACCCGAAAATGTTTGTGCACCGACGCTCTTCATCCAACCTAATGGAGCTTGAGAGGTGCTGCAAAGAGCAATGGGCAAAACTGGCCCAAAGATTAGTGCATCAAGATTGTGGCATCATATTCAAGAAGACTTGAAGCTGTAATTGCTGTCAAAGGTAGTATCAACAAAGGATGGAGCAAAGGCTGTGAATACTTACGTACATGCGATTTCTTAATTTTTTTAATACACTTGCAAATATTAAAAAAAAAAAAAAAACTTCATATCATTATGGGGTGTTGTGAGTAGAATTTTGAGGGGAAAATTAATTTAATCCATTTTGGAATAAGGCTGTAACATAAAATGTGGATAAAGTGAAGCGCTGTGAATACTTTATAGATGGACTCCATATAGGACTTTCCCAGGAATCAAAGCACTAAACAAACTGAACTAATCATAAAAAATACACTGCAGCAATGCAATAAAAATAGCACACTGCAGCAATGCAATAAAAAATGTTTCCTGGGAGTCCACATAGAGGGGAACCTGACCTGGGTCAGGAACGCCACACACTTAGTAAAGAAGGCACAGCAGAGACCCCACTTTCTAAGAATCCTCAGGAAAAACAAACCAGAGATTGCTTGTGTCTTTTTACCACTCCAAGATGGAGAGTATCCTAACATACGGCCTCTGTATGTGGTTTACCAGCTGCATGGGGGCAAACAGGAAAGAGCTCCAGAGGGTTACCAAAATGGCAGAAAAGATCACTGGGTGCCATCTACCCACACTGGGGAACCTTCATGGCTCTTACTGTCTCAGGAGAGCCAACACCATCCTAAAGGACTCATCCCACCCTGACCACTCTCTGTTTGAGCTACTGCCATTGGGCAGACAGTACAGGGCTATTAAAGAAAGTACAAATAAACTGAAAAACAGTTTCTACCCAACTGCTGTTAGAGCTTTGAATGTCACTGGAACCAAATTGCCATGTCACATGCCACACTTGAAAGGAGTGCAATATTTGTTTATGTGCAATATCCTCTGTACTGAAATATTAAGTTTTGTACATACTATTCTCTTTTTGTATAGTGGTCTCTTTTTTGCTGCTATGTACTTATAATTTTTTTATTTTGCGCTCTGGACATACCTTATTCATTCTGTTAATTTTAATGTTCATTTTATTTTCTTCCCCAGACTTTTCAAGTCTGTGCGCAGTTTACTCAGGTTTATATTTGCAATGAAAGGCTGCCCCTTATCTTTCGTTGTACCTGTTACAATGGCAATAAAGAATCTGTATCTGTACCCCACCTCAGGAGACTCAGAAAATGGATTTTTAAACCAAAAACCCTCTCACATTTCAAAGGCTAAAATAAATAAATAAAATTAAGGCATTATCTGTTATACTTTAGAGAGAGATATGGCTCTTTGAAGACCGCAAGAAAACAGGTGTGCGCACTCCCTTTTTGTGGACTCTTCTGAAAGGAAACCTACTTGGAGCAGGATCCTAACATTTTGGATTTATCATATTTGGTCCATAATCTACAAAATACATGGAAATGAAGCAAATCCGAAATGGGGAGTTTTTTTTTTTTTTTTAGAGATTAGATATGGGATGACCTTTATAGCCAAGGCAAAGAAGAGCTGAATGGGAACTCAAAGGACACAGCACCTTTTTACATTCATTGATCGATAAACAACCTGTAATGGCTCAGCGGAGACAGGCACCACGGAACCTGCCAAAGCCTTAGGAAAACAACTAACTGCAATACACATGTATTGGTGTTTTATAGTCCCCCATTTAGTGAGGAACACGGGCTTTCCTCCGTAAACAAATGTGTGTCTGTCATCAGACACTTGATGACATATTCACCTTGTACAATTATTGTGCAGATGCTTCACCCATGGCGGTGTTGCATTGCATTCTAAATCAATACTAAAGCGATAACTATCCTTTTTGTCCTAAATTAAAAACACCAAAAACAAGGAAAAAACAGCAATAATTTTGTGATTATACCACACAACTAAAGGTATTTATAGTCACTAGACTTCAACAGGAGTATTTTGTTTGGGTGCAGGGTGGGTGTCAAAGGGGACTTTTAAACAAATAATGACTATGAATAACTCAATTGAATTCCAGACTAAGCATTTTTTATTCTTGGACACTCATAAGTTGTGATGATGCGAGACAGAACTGGTACAAATCCTCTTGGTGTCACTCTGCATATTTGTTTAAATTTTAATGGCAATTTTGGGCATTCTTGGATATTTCTGTCAAGTCTGGGTTCAGGACAATCCTCATGCAAATTTTACACCAAGATTGTGTGGCGTGATTGTGGACACATATTCCTCACAGCTCCATTTTTTTTGCAATCTTGCTAGAGTCTTGATAGTGTGATGCCAAAACATGGCAGTTGTTGATTCAATCATGATGACTTATCTTTATGTTGTAATGTTTTTAAAAGTATTTTCATTACAGTAAGGGCTGAAGATGTAACATGACAACTCCCTACGTTTTGTATACAATTTTAACAAAGTCAGAATTATATAGTTGAGAACAGAACTTTTAAAACACGAAAGTGAGGGCCACTGTATTTACTACTGTCCAAAACATCCATTTTTTCCTTCAGCCCGCCTTTTTAAAGTGCAGTAAACCCCTCCTCCACCAGAGGGAGACAAACGTAATCAGCGAATTACAATCTGGTGAGGCCTCTTCACTGGTGACAGTAGCATCAGATAAGAGAACAAATATAAACTGTTATTTTACTGTAAGCGTTATTAAAATGTTTCAAACTAAATCTTACCGGTGTTGTATACATGCAATTCATCAACTATTCCTTCGTTCCCACCACCAAAGACAACCATAAGCTCCTTTATAGCCACGGCTCTGTGTCCATGTCTGGGTCGGGGAACAGGACCGGACCATCCGAGGACCCGTTTCCACCGTGGCTGCAGAACAGACGCCGTGGTCCCAGACACCGCTGATCCAGGAGCAGTCATGACTTCTGTCGGGCGAATAACAAAGCAGTATTTTTCTTAACCGGGGCAGCAAAAGCCACTTGAACCGAGAGCTCATGATCAAAACAATACGAGTAAAAAAAATTTAAAAAAAATTAAACAAAAACAAAGCTACAGTTGAAGACAACTGAAAAGAACTGGAAGCTGCAATTTTAAAATCAACGCGTGATACCGAATATACACAACACATTACACGAAAACTATCCAACATCCAACTTTTGGTCTTAGTTTGTAGCTATCAAGCCAAACAAACACCGGCTAACGCTGCTCGCCGGGAAAATGGCGGAAGTTAATGAAAATGGAAAAACAAGAGACTTAACGAACTGCAACAACACACAAATGACAACACAGACCATAAATTTATACGCATTTTATCCAAAGAGAATCAAAAGCAGCCACAGCAGACTGTTCACCAGCAGCTCCGTTAGTAGGAGTTTGTATTTTCATGCTTCTCTGGGAGTCGCCATATTGTAGCTACCACAGTTAGCAAATTCTGTACCTTTTAAAAGCACTTATTAACCTGATAAAATACAGCCCACGATACTGTAACACCTGCAATAACCACAAAACCTGATTTTCCGCATCCCCTCAACAAATTAGTGCGGCGCGGCTCTCAAAAGAGCTTCTATTCCGCGTTAGCACTAACCGGTTCACTCAGTTAGCTAACAATCTAACAGCGTTAGCCGCTCGGCTAGCATCTGTCAAAACCGTCACAATAAGTTTGCAATTAAAGGCACTACGATACTCATACATTTCTATATGCATAGTTTACCTGATAAAAAGGTCACTGCAACAGTGCTCCCAGAGTGCAGCTAAGCGGAGTAAAGGCGGTGTTATTATGTTTCATGCCGCCTGTGGAAGCAGCCATCTTTCGGACAGGCGGCCTACGAGCTCCCACAAGAAAAATGGCCGGGCCACAACAAAACACAACAAACTGCACAATGCGTGCACATTTGCGCCTTCTACTCACATATTTTGATGCAGCAATCCTAAAAAGATGGGTAGGCGAGCTAATGCCGCAGCAATAATCCAAATTCATTCGATTTGTGAAGAAATATTTGCTCTCATGCCTGCCTGGAAGCTGCCATCTTCTTGACAACCAGAGGCGGAGGAAAATGGAGCTGCTGGCGTCGCCCAAACTAAACATGGCGGATGCTCGCGGAACACTTCCCACACTGTCCTTCACGTTGTGCTCATATTCGCACTTTGGAAGCCGGAAATCGTATTCTTTGTGAGAAACTGAGACGACAGACAGTCAAAAACTTTGCGAAGAACAAATATGTTAAAGCACAGGTAATTACGACAACTTATTTTACAAAGCTAGGCTTATTGTCCCTTACTAAAGATGGCGTCACCGGTGTAGCGCCGCAGTATTTCAACATTTGAAGAAAGACGGAGCTTATAAAGCTCGAAACTTACTTTGATATACGAAACAAAGATCACGTATTTGCGGCTCGGTACATCGCCCGCATTTACTACACAATACTAATTTACTTTGTTGCCAATAGAGGGAGCGCACATTTAGTGTAAATTTTAAGTAATTATTTGGTCATTTGCATATAAAGATTGAACAACGTCTGCCAATGTTTGAATGGGAAAGTGAGTCCAAATTTTTGACTGGTACTGTATATATATATATATATATATATATATATATATATATATATATATATATATATATAAACTCATACACGCACACACACAGTGGGTACAAAGAAAACAACCCATAGATGTCCATAAATGAAATTATGTGCATCAAAAAGTAATGACCCAGGGGAAAAGTATTGAACATGCTTACTGAAATGTATTTAATACTTCGTACAAAAGCCTCCTGTATGGAGAAACTAGTCTCATGCATTGCTCAAGTGTGATTATGGCCCATTCTTCCATATTCTTCGAATCTTGAAGGTTCCGTGGTCCTCTTCTATGAACTCTGATCTTTAGTTCTTTCCATATATTTTCTGTTTGATTGGTTGGGCCATTCTGGCAATTTTATTTTCGTTCTCTGAAACCAGTTACTCATACTCATCTTTCAACCACTTATCCAAGATCGGGTCACGGGGGCAACAGCTCCAGCTGGGGACCCCAGACTTCCCTTTTCTGGGCCACATTGACCACCTCTGCTTTTCTGGGCCACATTGCCCACCTCTGACTGGGGATCCCAAGGCATTCTCAGGCCAGTCTGGAGATGTAATCTCTCCACCTAGTCCCGGGTCTTCTTCGGGGTTTCCTCCTAGATGGATGTGCCTGGAACACCTCCCTAGGGAGGCGCCCAGGGGGTATCCTTACCAGATGCTCAAGTCACCTCAGCTGGCTCCTTGCAACGCAACAGAGCAGTGGCTCTACTCCGAGCTCCTCATGGATGACCGAGCTTCTCACCCTATCTCTAAGGGAGACACTGGCCACCCTCCTAAGGAAGCCAATTTTGGCAGCTTGTGCCCACGATCTAGTTCTTTTGGTCATGACCCAACCCTCGTGCCCATAGGTGAGAGTAGGAACGAAGATTGACCAGTAGATCGAGAGCTTCGCCTTTTGGCTCAGCTCCCTTTTCATCACAACAGTATGTTAGAGCGAATGCAATACCGCCTCTGCTGTGCCGATTCTCCAAGTCCACAAAACACATGTAGACTGGATGGGCATACTCCCAGCCCTCAGGCACCCTCTAGGATCCTTGTGAGAGTGAAGAGCTGGTTGGTTGTTCCACAACCAGGATGGAACCCACATTGTTCCTCTTCAGTCAGAGGTTTTACTATCAGCTGTACCCTCCTTTCCAGCACCCTGGAGTAGATTTTACCAGGGAGGCTGAGTAGTGTGATGCCCCTGTAATTGGCACACACTTTCTGGTCCCCTTTTTTAAATATGCGGGAACACCACCCCAGTTTGTCACTTCTTAGGCACTGTCCCAGACCTCAACATAATGTTAAAGAGACATCTCATCCAAGGCAGTCCCTCCACACCAACCAATTAGTACTGCAGATAACTGAAACAATCTTTAAAATTGTGCCACATGCACCAAATTTGGCACAAATACTCCTTAGACAGTACCCTTTTGAAAAAGCAGACTATCCACTTGATTTTTTTTAATAGGCGGCCAAGTAGGGGTTAATGAAAATTACACGGAGATCAAAATTTACAAATGCTCCAATCATATTGAAAAGTATACCACATTATTCATCTGATCATAAAGATTCCACAAAGGTATAGTTTGGACTATCTTTGACTGAATGTTATGAAGTTATGGGGTAAAAACAGCAAAAACACTGACAAAGGTCAATTTCAGTTTGTTCAGGGTGCCAAAGTTGCTCCAATTTGGCTAAAAGTGATGCAAATTATCAGATGAGTGAATATGGTTTTAAAAAGGAATAGTTTGTACCATGTGTCATACTTAGTTATCATGTTACAGGGTAACATGTCATATGACTCCAATGGCATCAATATTGTTTGACCTTTAGTTTGCACAGGAAACATTCATCATGGTCAAAAACTATTTCACTTATTAATCAACATTGGGCTAATCCAATGATCTCTCAACCTTCCCCTCCTCCCCATTGACCAAGATTATATCAAGTTATTGCCATTTCAGCTGACCACTGGAGTTTGAGATGGATTGACCACAAAAATGCAAGGGGGGGAGGTGAAGATAAACTGTGACAAAAAGGTTAAAAAGCCTACAAGTAGACACAGCAAAATGTGCCATATGTTTGCCCAGGGGTGTAGCACCAAATTCTGGGCCCTAGGTACTAGCCATATTGAGCCCCCCCCCCCCCCCCCCCATTGTTTTATTCATGGAAACACCACATTTCTAATGCATAGTCAAACCAGGTCTAAATTGTATACCTTAGATCACACCTGGGAGTCAGAAGCCTTTTTAAAGTTGGGGGAACAATATTGAGTGGGGGGGGGGGTCTGTTTGTAAATTGTAGCATTTTCTAGAAAAATGGTGCAATTTGGTGCATCCCTGTGCATTTTAGCAGACATATACCCTAATGTTAACTTGACTACAAATTACTGTTTGGGATATAAGATCTACAGTCACAGCAAAATATCTAATTTAACACAATTTTCCAAAATAAGTAATTAAATAAAAGAAAGTGTAATTCATTGCTTAACAGTGTGTAATTCTCTTTGTGAAGAAAAAACAAAAAACATAATACAATATTCTCCAATCAAACCATTAAAGAACAGATTACCCATCTTATAGTCAATGTCATTCACTAAACTCTGTCCATATTAATAACAAACAGACTTTCAGAATATTACTCCCTTAACCTACAACTTGTAGGTTAAGAGAGTAACCTACAAGTTGCCTGTGTCCCCCCCATGGGACACAGGCAGCGTGCCGCCTGTGCGCCTGGACTAAACCATTGTAAAACTGTGCAGGGGTGGGAAGGGCCCTCAGAGATATTTCAGTATTATTGTTAGAGCAGAATTATGTTTCGCAACATTTATACATTAATTCTAATTATATTCTTTTACAACATGAATTGTATGGACATTAATAAAATGCAACAAAAAAATGTATTTAATGCCAGTTTTTTGTGGGCCCCCTGCCATGCTCTGGGCCCTGGGTACATAGTACCCTTTACCCCCCCCCCCCCCCCAAGTCCAACGCCCCTGTGTTTGCCATTGCCACCACAAGTTCAACAGTGCCAGCGGAGCGGGTGCAGGGGGACCAGAGAAGGAAGAACTCGCTATTCAGGGAGGTTCGGAATCGGAGGAGCAGGAGACAGACGACGTGACCCAAAGACAGACTGAGGAGGACATCAGAACAGCTACTGTCAGCCCAGTAGTACTAGTAGTTGAAATGTCTATGAAGAGAGACGTTTCATGTAGGGATGCATGGCACCATGGTGGAGTGCTGTTGTTTGTGTGTGTGTGTGTGTGTGTGTGTGTGTCTCGGGGGGGGGGGGGGGGGGGGGGGGTTAGCTGATACACACATAAGCTTGCACGCAGTCAGACAGACACAGAAATAATGATCGCCTGTGGAATTAACAATGAAAATGGTTTTGAGATGTGTGTAATAATAATAATAATGATAATGACTTACAACAGAAAACGTTAAGAAGTAGAAAAACGTTAGAACAGTTAGAAAACAGATTCAATACAATTTAATAATTATTAAAATTGAGACACATCTTCACTAAATTGTATATGGGGAAATTGTAGGCTAAAAAGTGTGCTCAACATAGCGGACGTAATAAAATTATTGGCATTTATTTATTTATTTATTTGTCTCTCTCTGTTAGCAGGATTACGTCAAAACTACTGCACAGATTTTGATGAACTTTTCACCACAAATACATATTAAGCCTTGGAAAACTCCATTAAATTTTGGAGGTGATCTGGATTCGGGATCAAGATTTCACTTTACGAGTGTTGTGAAAGTGTAGGAACACGGACCCACAACAGGGGGCATACAAGAACGGGCAATGGATAAGCCAAACAGTAACAATTTAATGTTGTAAATTTTGCACAACGGAATACAGACAACAACCAGTTTGGGACTACAGTCAATTACGTTGGGTGACGTGTGGGCAGGCTTGAGGATAGGAGACGCCCGTCCAGAACCGAGCCGGATCCCACACGGCCCTCACCGCCAACGGATCTGAAGAACACCGGAGCCGCCAAGTCCTGGGTCCCCAGGTGGTCACCGTCTCCAGCTGTCAGACCTGGTACTGCTGGCAGAGAACAGAAACAGTACAGGTGAGTGTGAGTACGCACACTCAGTAATCCCACAGTCTGTGTTCTTTTGGGAGGGAGCACCTCCACCTCCAGTCACACACTCGTGCAGCTCCTGTCTAACCACTTATCTGGTTGGGGTGTGAAGCGAAGCCGTCGCTGATCACACCAAACGCCAATCCCACAGATAAGGCAACACCACAGGATAACGGCTGCAAAGAAGTTCAGACTATTAGTCAGCGTTAAGTGTAGCAGAGAAATTACCTCCAAGGTAGCTGATTTCTCGGCGAGGAGGTGGAGTTGCAGTCCGGCCTTTATGGTGATGGTGATGAGTTGAATGAGTGACAGCTGGTGCTGATGATGAGTGACAGCTGTCACTCCCAGTGGCTCCGGCGTGCTTGAAGCCCGCACTCCAAGCAGGGCGCCATCTGGTGGTAGTGGGCCAGCAGTACCTCCTCTTCAGCGGCCCACACAACAATGAGGTCTGTCAATAAAGTATAGGTCCTTTTTATTTTTTTCAAAAACTATATGGATTTCATTCATATGTTTTTACGTCAGACATGCTTGAACCCTCGTGCGCATGCGTGAGTTTTTCCACGCCTGTCGGTGACGTCATTCGCCTGTGAGCACTCCTTGTGGGAGGAGTCGTCCAGCCCCTCGTCGGAATTCCTTTGTCTGAGAAGTTGCTGAGAGACTGGCGCTTTGTTTGATCAAAATTTTTTCTAAACCTGTGAGACACATCGAAGTGGACACGGTTCGAAAAAATTAAGCTGGTTTTCGGTGAAAATTTTAACGGCTGATGAGAGATTTTGAGGTGATACTGTCGCTTTAAGGACTTCCCACGGTGCGAGACGTCATGCAGCGCTCTCAGGCGCCGTCGTCAGCCTGTTTCAAGCTGAAAACCTCCACATTTCAGGCTCTATTGATCCAGGACGTCGTGAGAGAACAGAGAAGTTTCAGAAGAAGTCGGTTTCAGCATTTTATCCGGATATTCCACTGTTAAAGGAGATTTTTTTAATAATGATAATGACTTACAACAGAAAACGTTAAGAAGTAGAAAAAACGTTAGAACAGTTAGAAAACAGAATCAATACAATTTAATAATTATTAAAATTGAGACATCTTCACTAAATTGTATATGGGGAAATTGTAGGCTAAAAAGTGTGCTCAACATAGCGGACGTAATAAAATTATTGGCATTTATTTATTTATTTATTTGTCTCTCTCTGTTAGCAGGATTACGTCAAAACTACTGCACAGATTTTGATGAACTTTTCACCACAAATACATATTAAGCCTTGGAAAACTCCATTAAATTTTGGAGGTGATCTGGATTCGGGATCAAGATTTCACTTTACGAGTGTTGTGAAAGTGTAGGAACACGGACCCACAACAGGGGGCGTACAAGAACGGGCAATGGATAAGCCAAACAGTAACAATTTAATGTTGTAAATTTTGCACAACGGAATACAGACAACAACCAGTTTGGGACTACAGTCAATTACGTTGGGTGACGTGTGGGCAGGCTTGAGGATAGGAGACGCCCGTCCAGAACCGAGCCGGATCCCACACGGCCCTCACCGCCAACGGATCTGAAGAACACCGGAGCCGCCAAGTCCTGGGTCCCCAGGTGGTCACCGTCTCCAGCTGTCAGACCTGGTACTGCTGGCAGAGAACAGAAACAGTACAGGTGAGTGTGAGTACGCACACTCAGTAATCCCACAGTCTGTGTTCTTTTGGGAGGGAGCACCTCCACCTCCAGTCACACACTCGTGCAGCTCCTGTCTAACCACTTATCTGGTTGGGGTGTGAAGCGAAGCCGTCGCTGATCACACCAAACGCCAATCCCACAGATAAGGCAACACCACAGGATAACGGCTGCAAAGAAGTTCAGACTATTAGTCAGCGTTAAGTGTAGCAGAGAAATTACCTCCAAGGTAACTGATTTCTCGGCGAGGAGGTGGAGTTGCAGTCCGGCCTTTATGGTGATGAGTTGAATGAGTGACAGCTGGTGCTGATGATGAGTGACAGCTGTCACTCCCAGTGGCTCCGGCGTGCTTGAAGCCCGCACTCCAAGCAGGGCGCCATCTGGTGGTAGTGGGCCAGCAGTACCTCCTCTTCAGCGGCCCACACAACAATGAGGTCTGTCAATAAAGTATAGGTCCTTTTTATTTTTTTCAAAAACTATATGGATTTCATTCATATGTTTTTACGTCAGACATGCTTGAACCCTCGTGCGCATGCGTGAGTTTTTCCACGCCTGTCGGTGACGTCATTCGCCTGTGAGCACTCCTTGTGGGAGGAGTCGTCCAGCCCCTCGTCGGAATTCCTTTGTCTGAGAAGTTGCTGAGAGACTGGCGCTTTGTTTGATCAAAATTTTTTCTAAACCTGTGAGACACATCGAAGTGGACACGGTTCGAAAAATTAAGCTGGTTTTCGGTGAAAATTTTAACGGCTGATGAGAGATTTTGAGGTGATACTGTCGCTTTAAGGACTTCCCACGGTGCGAGACGTCATGCAGCGCTCTCAGGCGCCGTCGTCAGCCTGTTTCAAGCTGAAAACCTCCACATTTCAGGCTCTATTGATCCAGGACGTCGTGAGAGAACAGAGAAGTTTCAGAAGAAGTCGGTTTCAGCATTTTATCCGGATATTCCACTGTTAAAGGAGATTTTTTTTAATAATGATAATGACTTACAACAGAAAACGTTAAGAAGTAGAAAAAACGTTACAACAGTTAGAAAACAGAATCAATACAATTTAATAATTATTAAAATTGAGACACATCTTCACTAAATTGTATATGGGGAAATTGTAGGCTAAAAAGTGTGCTCAACATAGCGGACGTAATAAAATTATTGGCATTTATTTATTTATTTATTTGTCTCTCTCTGTTAGCAGGATTACGTCAAAACTACTGCACAGATTTTGATGAACTTTTCACCACAAATACATATTAAGCCTTGGAAAACTCCATTAAATTTTGGAGGTGATCTGGATTCGGGATCAAGATTTCACTTTACGAGTGTTGTGAAAGTGTAGGAACACGGACCCACAACAGGGGGCATACAAGAACGGGCAATGGATAAGCCAAACAGTAACAATTTAATGTTGTAAATTTTGCACAACGGAATACAGACAACAACCAGTTTGGGACTATAGTCAATTACGTTGGGTGACGTGTGGGCAGGCTTGAGGATAGGAGACGCCCGTCCAGAACCGAGCCGGATCCCACACGGCCCTCACCGCCAACGGATCTGAAGAACACCGGAGCCGCCAAGTCCTGGGTCCCCAGGTGGTCACCGTCTCCAGCTGTCAGACCTGGTACTGCTGGCAGAGAACAGAAACAGTACAGGTGAGTGTGAGTACGCACACTCAGTAATCCCACAGTCTGTGTTCTTTTGGGAGGGAGCACCTCCACCTCCAGTCACACACTCGTGCAGCTCCTGTCTAACCACTTATCTGGTTGGGGTGTGAAGCGAAGCCGTCGCTGATCACACCAAACGCCAATCCCACAGATAAGGCAACACCACAGGATAACGGCTGCAAAGAAGTTCAGACTATTAGTCAGCGTTAAGTGTAGCAGAGAAATTACCTCCAAGGTAACTGATTTCTCGGCGAGGAGGTGGAGTTGCAGTCCGGCCTTTATGGTGATGAGTTGAATGAGTGACAGCTGGTGCTGATGATGAGTGACAGCTGTCACTCCCAGTGGCTCCGGCGTGCTTGAAGCCCGCACTCCAAGCAGGGCGCCATCTGGTGGTAGTGGGCCAGCAGTACCTCCTCTTCAGCGGCCCACACAACAATGAGGTCTGTCAATAAAGTATAGGTCCTTTTTATTTTTTTCAAAAACTATATGGGTTTCATTCATATGTTTTTACGTCAGACATGCTTGAACCCTCGTGCGCATGCGTGAGTTTTTCCACGCCTGTCGGTGACGTCATTCGCCTGTGAGCACTCCTTGTGGGAGGAGTCGTCCAGCCCCTCGTCGGAATTCCTTTGTCTGAGAAGTTGCTGAGAGACTGGCGCTTTGTTTGATCAAAATTTTTTCTAAACCTGTGAGACACATCGAAGTGGACACGGTTCGAAAAATTAAGCTGGTTTTCGGTGAAAATTTTAACGGCTGATGAGAGATTTTGAGGTGATACTGTCGCTTTAAGGACTTCCCACGGTGCGAGACGTCATGCAGCGCTCTCAGGCGCCGTCGTCAGCCTGTTTCAAGCTGAAAACCTCCACATTTCAGGCTCTATTGATCCAGGACGTCGTGAGAGAACAGAGAAGTTTCAGAAGAAGTCGGTTTCAGCATTTTATCCGGATATTCCACTGTTAAAGGAGATTTTTTTAATAATGATAATGACTTACAACAGAAAACGTTAAGAAGTAGAAAAAAACGTTAGAACAGTTAGAAAACAGAATCAATACAATTTAATAATTATTAAAATTGAGACATCTTCACTAAATTGTATATGGGGAAATTGTAGGCTAAAAAGTGTGCTCAACATAGCGGACGTAATAAAATTATTGGCATTTATTTATTTATTTATTTGTCTCTCTCTGTTAGCAGGATTACGTCAAAACTACTGCACAGATTTTGATGAACTTTTCACCACAAATACATATTAAGCCTTGGAAAACTCCATTAAATTTTGGAGGTGATCTGGATTCGGGATCAAGATTTCACTTTACGAGTGTTGTGAAAGTGTAGGAACACGGACCCACAACAGGGGGCGTACAAGAACGGGCAATGGATAAGCCAAACAGTAACAATTTAATGTTGTAAATTTTGCACAACGGAATACAGACAACAACCAGTTTGGGACTACAGTCAATTACGTTGGGTGACGTGTGGGCAGGCTTGAGGATAGGAGACGCCCGTCCAGAACCGAGCCGGATCCCACACGGCCCTCACCGCCAACGGATCTGAAGAACACCGGAGCCGCCAAGTCCTGGGTCCCCAGGTGGTCACCGTCTCCAGCTGTCAGACCTGGTACTGCTGGCAGAGAACAGAAACAGTACAGGTGAGTGTGAGTACGCACACTCAGTAATCCCACAGTCTGTGTTCTTTTGGGAGGGAGCACCTCCACCTCCAGTCACACACTCGTGCAGCTCCTGTCTAACCACTTATCTGGTTGGGGTGTGAAGCGAAGCCGTCGCTGATCACACCAAACGCCAATCCCACAGATAAGGCAACACCACAGGATAACGGCTGCAAAGAAGTTCAGACTATTAGTCAGCGTTAAGTGTAGCAGAGAAATTACCTCCAAGGTAACTGATTTCTCGGCAAGGAGGTGGAGTTGCAGTCCGGCCTTTATGGTGATGGTGATGAGTTGAATGAGTGACAGCTGGTGCTGATGATGAGTGACAGCTGTCACTCCCAGTGGCTCCGGCGTGCTTGAAGCCCGCACTCCAAGCAGGGCGCCATCTGGTGGTAGTGGGCCAGCAGTACCTCCTCTTCAGCGGCCCACACAACAATGAGGTCTGTCAATAAAGTATAGGTCCTTTTTATTTTTTTCAAAAACTATATGGATTTCATTCATATGTTTTTACGTCAGACATGCTTGAACCCTCGTGCGCATGCGTGAGTTTTTCCACGCCTGTCGGTGACGTCATTCGCCTGTGAGCACTCCTTGTGGAAGGAGTCGTCCAGCCCCTCGTCGGAATTCCTTTGTCTGAGAAGTTGCTGAGAGACTGGCGCTTTGTTTGATCAAAATTTTTTCTAAACCTGTGAGACACATCGAAGTGGACACGGTTCGAAAAATTAAGCTGGTTTTCGGTGAAAATTTTAACGGCTGATGAGAGATTTTGAGGTGATACTGTCGCTTTAAGGACTTCCCACGGTGCGAGACGTCATGCAGCGCTCTCAGGCGCCGTCGTCAGCCTGTTTCAAGCTGAAAACCTCCACATTTCAGGCTCTATTGATCCAGGACGTCGTGAGAGAACAGAGAAGTTTCAGAAGAAGTCGGTTTCAGCATTTTATCCGGATATTCCACTGTTAAAGGAGATTTTTTTAATAATGATAATGACTTACAACAGAAAACGTTAAGAAGTAGAAAAAACGTTAGAACAGTTAGAAAACAGAATCAATACAATTTAATAATTATTAAAATTGAGACATCTTCACTAAATTGTATATGGGGAAATTGTAGGCTAAAAAGTGTGCTCAACATAGCGGACGTAATAAAATTATTGGCATTTATTTATTTATTTATTTGTCTCTCTCTGTTAGCAGGATTACGTCAAAACTACTGCACAGATTTTGATGAACTTTTCACCACAAATACATATTAAGCCTTGGAAAACTCCATTAAATTTTGGAGGTGATCTGGATTCGGGATCAAGATTTCACTTTACGAGTGTTGTGAAAGTGTAGGAACACGGACCCACAACAGGGGGCGTACAAGAACGGGCAATGGATAAGCCAAACAGTAACAATTTAATGTTGTAAATTTTGCACAACGGAATACAGACAACAACCAGTTTGGGACTACAGTCAATTACGTTGGGTGACGTGTGGGCAGGCTTGAGGATAGGAGACGCCCGTCCAGAACCGAGCCGGATCCCACACGGCCCTCACCGCCAACGGATCTGAAGAACACCGGAGCCGCCAAGTCCTGGGTCTCCAGGTGGTCACCGTCTCCAGCTGTCAGACCTGGTACTGCTGGCAGAGAACAGAAACAGTACAGGTGAGTGTGAGTACGCACACTCAGTAATCCCACAGTCTGTGTTCTTTTGGGAGGGAGCACCTCCACCTCCAGTCACACACTCGTGCAGCTCCTGTCTAACCACTTATCTGGTTGGGGTGTGAAGCGAAGCCGTCGCTGATCACACCAAACGCCAATCCCACAGATAAGGCAACACCACAGGATAACGGCTGCAAAGAAGTTCAGACTATTAGTCAGCGTTAAGTGTAGCAGAGAAATTACCTCCAAGGTAACTGATTTCTCGGCGAGGAGGTGGAGTTGCAGTCCGGCCTTTATGGTGATGGTGATGAGTTGAATGAGTGACAGCTGGTGCTGATGATGAGTGACAGCTGTCACTCCCAGTGGCTCCGGCGTGCTTGAAGCCTGCACTCCAAGCAGGGCGCCATCTGGTGGTAGTGGGCCAGCAGTACCTCCTCTTCAGCGGCCCACACAACAATGAGGTCTGTCAATAAAGTATAGGTCCTTTTTATTTTTTTCAAAAACTATATGGATTTCATTCATATGTTTTTACGTCAGACATGCTTGAACCCTCGTGCGCATACGTGAGTTTTTCCACGCCTGTCGGTGACGTCATTCGCCTGTGAGCACTCCTTGTGGAAGGAGTCGTCCAGCCCCTCGTCGGAATTCCTTTGTCTGAGAAGTTGCTGAGAGACTGGCGCTTTGTTTGATCAAAATTTTTTCTAAACCTGTGAGACACATCGAAGTGGACACGGTTCGAAAAATTAAGCTGGTTTTCGGTGAAAATTTTAACGGCTGATGAGAGATTTTGAGGTGATACTGTCGCTTTAAGGACTTCCCACGGTGCGAGACGTCATGCAGCGCTCTCAGGCGCCGTCGTCAGCCTGTTTCAAGCTGAAAACCTCCACATTTCAGGCTCTATTGATCCAGGACGTCGTGAGAGAACAGAGAAGTTTCAGAAGAAGTCGGTTTCAGCATTTTATCCGGATATTCCACTGTTAAAGGAGATTTTTTTAATAATGATAATGACTTACAACAGAAAACGTTAAGAAGTAGAAAAAACGTTAGAACAGTTAGAAAACAGAATCAATACAATTTAATAATTATTAAAATTGAGACACATCTTCACTAAATTGTATATGGGGAAATTGTAGGCTAAAAAGTGTGCTCAACATAGCGGACGTAATAAAATTATTGGCATTTATTTATTTATTTATTTGTCTCTCTCTGTTAGCAGGATTACGTCAAAACTACTGCACAGATTTTGATGACCTTTTCACCACAAATACATATTAAGCCTTGGAAAACTCCATTAAATTTTGGAGGTGATCTGGATTCGGGATCAAGATTTCACTTTACGAGTGTTGTGAAAGTGTAGGAACACGGACCCACAACAGGGGGCGTACAAGAACGGGCAATGGATAAGCCAAACAGTAACAATTTAATGTTGTAAATTTTGCACAACGGAATACAGACAACAACCAGTTTGGGACTATAGTCAATTACGTTGGGTGACGTGTGGGCAGGCTTGAGGATAGGAGACGCCCGTCCAGAACCGAGCCGGATCCCACACGGCCCTCACCGCCAACGGATCTGAAGAACACCGGAGCCGCCAAGTCCTGGGTCCCCAGGTGGTCACCGTCTCCAGCTGTCAGACCTGGTACTGCTGGCAGAGAACAGAAACAGTACAGGTGAGTGTGAGTACGCACACTCAGTAATCCCACAGTCTGTGTTCTTTTGGGAGGGAGCACCTCCACCTCCAGTCACACACTCGTGCAGCTCCTGTCTAACCACTTATCTGGTTGGGGTGTGAAGCGAAGCCGTCGCTGATCACACCAAACGCCAATCCCACAGATAAGGCAACACCACAGGATAACGGCTGCAAAGAAGTTCAGACTATTAGTCAGCGTTAAGTGTAGCAGAGAAATTACCTCCAAGGTAGCTGATTTCTCGGCGAGGAGGTGGAGTTGCAGTCCGGCCTTTATGGTGATGGTGATGATTGAATGAGTGACAGCTGGTGCTGATGATGAGTGACAGCTGTCACTCCCAGTGGCTCCGGCGTGCTTGAAGCCCGCACTCCAAGCAGGGCGCCATCTGGTGGTAGTGGGCCAGCAGTACCTCCTCTTCAGCGGCCCACACAACAATGAGGTCTGTCAATAAAGTATAGGTCCTTTTTATTTTTTTCAAAAACTATATGGATTTCATTCATATGTTTTTACGTCAGACATGCTTGAACCCTCGTGCGCATGCGTGAGTTTTTCCACGCCTGTCGGTGACGTCATTCGCCTGTGAGCACTCCTTGTGGGAGGAGTCGTCCAGCCCCTCGTCGGAATTCCTTTGTCTGAGAAGTTGCTGAGAGACTGGCGCTTTGTTTGATCAAAATTTTTTCTAAACCTGTGAGACACATCGAAGTGGACACGGTTCGAAAAATTAAGCTGGTTTTCGATGAAAATTTTAACGGCTGATGAGAGATTTTGAGGTGATACTGTCGCTTTAAGGACTTCCCACGGTGCGAGACGTCATGCAGCGCTCTCAGGCGCCGTCGTCAGCCTGTTTCAAGCTGAAAACCTCCACATTTCAGGCTCTATTGATCCAGGACGTCGTGAGAGAACAGAGAAGTTTCAGAAGAAGTCGGTTTCAGCATTTTATCCGGATATTCCACTGTTAAAGGAGATTTTTTTAATGAAAGACGTGCGGACGGGTCGGTTGGGATGCAGCCGGCGCGGTGCGGCGGCACAGGAAAAACACCTCTGTTGGAAGCCTTAAGGACAAGTTGGAACATGTCCAACTGTTAAACAATTTCTCATATACTCACTCCACTGAAAGCCATCAAAAGTCACCTGGATTTTACAAATGGTTATCAACACGGAGGTGTTTTTCCTGTGCCGCCGCACCACGCCGGCTGCGTCCCGACGCGCGGACCCGTCTGCACGTCTTTCATTAAAAAAATCTCCTTTAACAGTGGAATATCCGGATAAAATGCTGAAACCGACTTCTTCTGAAACTTCTCTGTTCTCTCACGACGTCCTGGATCAATAGAGCCTGAAATGTGGAGGTTTTCAGCTTGAAACAGGCTGACGACGGCGCCTGAGAGCGCTGCACGACGTCTTGCTCCGTGGGAAGTCCTTAAAGCGACAGTATCACCTCAAAATCTCTCATCAGCCGTTAAAATTTTCACTGAAAACCAGCTTAATTTTTCGAACCGTGTCCACTTCGATGTGTCTCACAGGTTTAGAAAAAATTTTGATCAAACAAAGTGCCAGTCTCTCAGCAACTTCTCAGACAAAGGAATTCCGAAGAGGGGCTGGACGACTCCTCCCACAAGGAGTGCTCACAGGCGAATGACGTCACCGACAGGCGTGGAAAAACTCACGCATGCGCACGAGGGATCAAGCATGTCTGTCATAAAAACATATGAATGAAATCCATATAGTTTTTGAAAAAAATAAAAAGGACCTATACTTTATTGACAGCCGTCGTATAGACTTTTAAGGATTACATCAAAACTACTTCACGAATTCTCGCCAAATTTGCACCACACATAGATATTATGCCAAGGAAGACTTCATTAAATTTTGGAGTGGATTGGGATCAAGATTCCGATTCTGGATCGTTTCTTAAATTTTCATTATTTTGAGGATCATCTCAAATCTACTTGCTGGATCTTGACAAAATTTAAATCATGGGCCATTGCACAAAGGAAGACCCTGTTAGTGTTAGATGTTGGGAGTGATGTGGATCAGTATGCAAGTTCTGGAGCAGAAAGATACAACATCATGATGTAAAACATCAGGAAGACACTATTTTTTTCAGCTTGTGAGTTAAATATCAGATTTAAACATTTTGATCAGTTGGACCATTCTGGATCAGTATGCACTTATTGCATTGTGTTGTGGAATCCGGATCAAGGTAAGGTCAGGTCACGATGTGAATCATATATCTTTTATTTTGAGTTTTTGTCAACTCTCGGCAGACGTCAGAAATCTTGGATCGCTCTTGTTACAACATCAAGTTTTGTGCACAACACGTGTGTGTGTGTGTGTGTATGTATGTATTGCCTTTATAGCCTTTGAATTAACGAAGAAACTACTCTTGTGAGGTGAGATTTATGATAAATAAAATTATGTTCAGTTAGTGGATTTAATTACATTTTTTGACAAAGTAATGTGATTAATGCTTTTCTCTCTACGTGCCCTCTCTCAGGGTGCTCTTGCCGCTTTCAGTTGTATAATGCAATTGTTGTCTATCACTCACTTTTTTTCTTTGCCAAACTCTTTGTCTTTTAAGGCTGCCCTGTGCCACAGAGATGTTCCAGGACGTGCCTTTCATTGGTGTGGACTTCACAGGCATTCTTCATATTTGTAAGTTTACTATACTGTATACTGTTGTGTTCTTGTTGACATCCACCTGGATGGTCATAAAGCCTGCTACTTTTACAGAGTGACTGTAATGATTGCAACCATCTATTGAGTAATTTAAAGACACCAATACGGTGAATGTGACTTTTTAGAAACAGTCTCATTCTCACTGTTCTCTTAACCCAACCAGCCTCTCTTTCTTTCTCTCCCCTTGGGGCATATTTAGAGTGAAGGTTTGCCTTTTCCTGATGTGGAGTTTACGTGTGTTCTTTTTCTTTTATTGTGAGTTTAATAAATGGCTATTTTAATTCTAGAAGAGACAGTATCAGATGAAGCAAGCATATCTGACCTCAACTCTGCATTCTGTCTCCCCCAGAGCACCGAGGTACATGCAGTCTTTTGTCTCAGCATATGTAAGTACAAAATAAGCTGTTATCTCTTTGTTCACCAAAAAATTACTTAAACTATACCTTAACTGATCCCTGTTCTCTTTCTTTCCTTTGTCTGCCTGTCTCTGCATCTCTCTCTCTCTCTCTCTCTCTCTCTCTCTTTCTCTCTCATTGTCTGTTTTTCATACTTTAAGGTGTCATTTTGATGAGGAGCTCTTTATTTTACATGGGTACATGGTGTTACTGTGGGCATAATTGTGTATTTGTATAAAGGGATGCACCGATACCACTTTTTTCCCAGACTGAGTACAATTACGAGTGCATACATTTGTGTACTCATCAATACCAAGTGCCAGTGTGAATAGTTAATGATACCACTGCAGTTTTATGATGACTTTGAAATCATGTTTCATGTTCTTATCATATTCATCAGTTGTTCCTTACTTTTTGACTGCAACTGCTACCAATATTATTTGCTTTGTTTTTATTCACAAACATTTTGCTTAAAACACGTAACTTCACTTTTTTGACTGCAACAAATTGTCCTTTAACATTAACCATGTGTTTCTTGACAAACACAACACTGGCAGACATACAACACCACACCAGTAACAGAACTGAAATTGTCCGTCAGTAACTTTATTTATGTTTGTGAAGACTTAAAGTCTTTTTTGAAAATGTGAGGGGCAGATTCTTTTTGATGAAAAGAAGCTTCTCTGCGTTGTCAGCTGTGAGCCTGCTTCTGTTTTTATCTACAATGTGTGACACTGAGCTGAACAGCCTTTCACTCTCCACACTATTTTTTTTAAAACTTTTAATTAATTATGTACCGGTAACATACACAAATACATACCATAAAAGTTTTTCCCCCCAAAGGTGGAACATGTAAATATTGAAAGAGCATGGCGTGCGCACGCACACGCACATACGGTGTTGGGTGGCATCTCCGCACTGCACGGAGGCAAAACAGAGTAATTTTAACATTATTTTATTTCATTTTTTTCTTTGTGGATCATAGGATGATTTCATTACGTGCACACAGAATCACCTGTTGTCTGTGGGAACTGAGACATTAATGAATGAAGTGCGCAGTGACTCTTTCAACTTGAGGCGCAAAAGTGCAGCCCGTGGAAAGGAGAGGAATTAAGCTCCAAACGCAGCACCACAGACATTCAACAAATGGATTACACCTGTAGCGGACCGAGCCGGTTTCATATCATTCTGGACAGCCATACCGGGGGCTGAAACTCACCAACCTGATGGACAATCTTCGCTGCTGAAACCTTGATCTGATGGAGGGAACTGGCGCAAAGTCCCGAAGTCACAGAGGAACTTTTTTCAGACACAACAAGGAATTAAAGTGTTTTCAGATGTTGTTTTCCAAACTCAGGAGGCTGTATGTGGATTATTTTCTTCAGGATCATGTGATGATGAATTCCATGAACAGGTAAGACTTTTTATTTACTGTGTGTGAATTTACTCCGCATAACGACTGCAGCTTTCAGCCAGTCAGTGGACAGCATTGATGGACGTATTTCAAATTATGAGTAAATTACATGAAAGCCTGTAAAAGTCCATAAATTTGGCCGCATCATTGTTTAAGCTGCAGTGTTCAAAACGTATGAGCAAAGTAGTGCCTTATGGTCTGGAAATTGTGAAGCGTGTGCGTGAAAATCCCCCATTGAAAGGTTGACATCACACTGCTGTAAAGGGGTATCAGGTGTCTTAGTATCAGAGAGGTTTTATGATTACAAGTGCAAGTAAATGAATATGGGATCGGGGCCGATACCCGATACTGGTATCAAGATCGGTGTATCCCTAGTATAAACATTATATTTCATTAAACACTGAAAAGTCATCTCTAGCAGTGTTTCTTTGACATCCACTTTCACTACAAATAGTAATTGTGACACTGTGGCTATCTCTCCCAAGTTGAAAATCTCTTGAGTAGAGAAAAAGCGTATGTTTTTTTAACATGGTTACACTCTTCCATGTAGGCTGCTGTGCTTAATTTAAATTTTTGTAACAACACAATGTGCACATATATCCTTTAGTATGTTGCACATTTCATAGAAATAATCATGATGTGCCGCCATGGCCAAAAATGCCAGGGCAACCTTTTTGGTCCCATTCCAGCCCTGCTTACAGTCGGTGTCATCTTTCCCGAATCATTTTCTGGCCTACCATACGGTTGGCTGGGTAAGTTACTGCATTCATAAGAGAGATAGAATGCGTATAGACAGGCTGGCACTTCTAATACTCTCACTTCAACTGTGATGAAGTGCTTTGAGAGGCTGGTGCTGAGGCACATAAAATCCTTACTGCCTCCCAGCCTTGATCAGCACCAATTTGCATACAGAGCCAACTGGTCCACAGGTGATGCCATCAACACAGCCCTCCACACAGTGTGTCAATATCTTGAACAATCTGGCAATTATGAGAGGATGTTGTTCGTGGACTTCAGTTCTGCTTTTAACACACTTGTTCCAAGCAGACTGATGTTCAAACTGCGCAGTCTGGGCATTGGCGAGCACACCTGCAGATGGATCAGAGACTTTCTCACCAACCATCTGCAGTCAGTCAGGATGGGGTCCCACCACTCCTCAGTGCTGACAGTAAGCACTGGGGCCCCTCGGGGCTGTGTGCTCAGCCCCATGCTGTACACTTTGTACACCCATGACTGTACACCAACCCACAGCAGCAACATCTTTGTCAAATTTGTGGATGACACTACTGTGGTTGGGCTGATTCATAACAACGATGAGACGGCCTACAGAGAGGAGGTCCTGAACCTCACTACATGGTGCTCCCTCAATAACCTGGCACTTAACTCCTTAAAGACAAAGGAGTTGGTGCTAGATTTTAGGCGGAAGAGGGAGGACCCCCCTTCTCATTCAGGGAGACACCGTAGAGAGGGTCAGTGACTTCAAGTTCCTGGGAACATACATTTCTCAGGACCTGACATGGGGCACCAACACCAATGCCCTTGTAAAAAGGGCACAGCAGCGTCTGTACTTTTTAAGGTCACTGAGGAAGGTCAACCTGTCACAGGAAATGCTGCTGTCCTTCTATAGGTGTTCTGTAGAGAGCGTCCTCACCAACAACATCTTGGTGTGGTACAGGAGCTGCTCTCAGGCTGACAAGAAGGCTCTGGAGAGAGTCAGGAAGTCAGCACAGACTTATTTGTCTTTTTATATTTATATTTTTTATATTTACTTTTACACCTTTGCACTACAGGACTTGTCTTTTAATATCGTTGTACCTTGTGTATAATGACAATAAAAAGCATTCTATTCTCTATTCTATTCTATTCTACCTCATACGTGTGTGTTGTCACTGACATAACCTAGAAAACTACATACGGGGACAGGGCTGTCTTTTACTAGTAATCTAGTCAACTCGTGAACATTTTAATTTTAAATGTCTTCTGAAATGAAAGATAGGGAATACTGACTGTTCAGTTTGCATCTGAACCAGACTGTACATATATGGTGATAAATACCAGAGTTCATTTCATCCTTTTTTATGTGTACTGATAAATTAGTGTTTCTGAAAACATTCATGCATTCCATTCGTTGTATATTAATCATGTTCATTATTTAGTGACTCAAAATTTAACATGCAATATATATGTAAATAGAAATTAAAATTTAATAAAAAAGTAAACTTAAGAATGAAAACAAAAATCAGGATATTATCATAAATATAAATAAAGTTCATGACATGCTTACATAGTCGTTACTCCAAAACTTGATTAAGAGCAGTTTAATGCTAAATGGGTTCTAATCAACAACAGTAAAAGACCAGTTCAAGTCAGTTTTAACCTGCTCTGAGGCAGCTTTCCTGGCTGGTTAAAAAAAAAAAGAATCAAGTCAATTAAGTCAAATCAGAATCTTCAATACAAGATATTTGTAAAAAAAAAAATTTAATCTTTCTTTTGACTTTTAGGGAATTAATTACAAGCATGTAGTGCATTAGGAAATAACTGATTAGGGGAAAAAAATATAAAACATTTATCTTGTTCACCTTGATAAAATGTAGTCTTCAATCCAACACAAACAAGCTTTTACATAAAAAGTTCATATCAATTATTTGAGTTATTCAATCAAGTATTTCAGGTGATGAGGGAAAAATGACAATCAGCACATGGATTTGAACCTGGGTAGTGTTTGGATTACTCATCATTCACACATAGTGTATGCTCTCTAACTGCTATACCACATGGACTGCTGCTCAGCATGTGCAAATCAAACGAGTTTTTGTGGAATTGGGGGGTAACTTATATCTGCATGTTAGATATAAGTCTTGTGTTTGGATTATAGTATATACTTTTATCTTATTTAGGAGAGGAGAAAGGAATCCATCACTGGCCACCATGCATGTCCTGCAACATATCAGAATATCTCATCAGTCGAGGGTAGAGGGGTCTGCAGACAAGGCTCCTTACAGACTACAAGGAAGGAAAGGCCTACTCATACTTTGATTCAAAGTGGCTGAAGGAACTGTATTATTCAGTCTCTGATGATTCTGTTTACTGCTCTTTAAAAGCAGGCTGCACCCCTTTTAAGAACATACACAACCTTCCACACAAAGTTTAGAGATGTGTTGCACTGCATGTGGCAAATGGTGGTCACACCATATACTAACTGTTTTTTTGCCCCCCACCAGCAAAGCAAAACTGTACATTTGAGACTGGCCTTTTATCATGGCCAGGCACACCTGTGCAATAATCATGCTGTCTCTTGATATGCCACACCTGTGAGGTGGGATGGATTATCTTGGCAAAGGAGAAGTGCTCACTAACACAGATTTAAACAGATTCGTGAACAGTATTTCACATCGATATACACATCTTTTGTGTATATTGAAAATGTTTTAGATCTTTGAGTTCAGCTCATGAAAAATGGGAGCAAAAGAGTTACATGATAAACAAATATTTCTGACTTTTAACTCAAAGAGTTTAATTGCAAAGGGGCCACAAAATATATATTGAACTGTAAACCACTATCTTTACCACATTAAGTTTGGCATGTAGGTATGAAATGTACAAAAAGACAAAACTTTGTGGGAAAAGTCCATTTTTAATGAATCGATCTTATACTCACATTTAGTCACGAAGAAATTTACTGTATTTCATTAATGTATATTGGGCTGTGCCTGTACAGCAAAACCTGGGCATTTAAAAATTGCAAGACAATGTGACACCATGTAAACAAGAATGAATGTCTTTAAAATAAGATTACTCACCTCTCCGTGGGTAATGGGCGATGTTTGTCCCTGTTATGTATGTGACAAAATGCTGACATATGTGAAGCACGTACCAAAGTGTCTCGGCCCTGACTTGTTGATGTTTTCCCATCAGGACACCTGTGTGGTTAATGGGTGAGGCCGAGCTGTTCTATAAAGTCTGTGTTGTGTGAACCAAAAGAGAAATAAATGGCACGCTGTTGTGTCGTCAAAATGGGAAATTGTTGCACCTTCTTTCATCCATCGCAATTTCCACAATATAAATAAAAGAAACAAACTAAAAATGTATAGAGTCTGGTGCTCTGTGTTTTAGAAATGACAAATCAATCTTATTTCAATGTAACTATAGGAAACAAACCAGGATTGAACAAATTTTTGACATTTCTAGTCTTAAAGTGAAACAAGCTTCTTATTTCAGTTTCTTTCATCTGTTTCTTTTCAGTCTATTACTGTAAGAAAAATGTTTCGTTTATGATAACATACTAGTATGTTGGCAATAACAAATTTCCTTGCATAAGTGAAAAGCTGATAGATTCAAAGAAAAATATGATATAATTATCAACATTAAAGGACATGTCCCATGTTTTTTTAACATCCCAGTTAGCAGCACAACATCACAGTACTCATGATTGTAAGTCTCTCTGCGCACAGACGCTAATAATTAGTGGTCTGTGATGTTTTTTTATTGCTGTCCCTGAGCGAATCCCTGAGGTGCATTTCTGGAAAATGTCTTACTCAGCAATTCTCGACATTTCTCAGCATCTGACGTACCTTTTAGACTGAACAGAAACATCCCAATGGCTGACAGACAGAGCGAAACAAATGCGGTTATGTCCGATAACAAAGCTTCTGAGCTTTTCTTTGAAAGTGATGGCTCGGATTTACAGAGGAGACGACATACTTCACCCCGAAACGCTAAACTTTTTCAGAATCTGTCAGATTTTGGAACCTAAAGTGTGATGATGCGCTGTTTGTGTCACAGGATGCTAGTTTATTGCCGCTGTGAACATGATGGATGTGGACTGTTTCTACCACACTGTTTTTACAGACTGCCTGGACACGCAGATGTATTTGTTACATTGGAAAAAGTCAGAATACATTATTTTCAAGAGATAATGCTCCATTATTGTGACAGTACGCAGTACACAGCAAACATGAAGATTTACCTCTGCACCAGTTATTGCACACACATGAAGATTCACCTCTCAGCTGCGCACATGAAGATTCAGCTCTCAGTTGCTGCTGTAGCTGCAGATCTGTGATGTGATCACATCTCGCACATCTCAGCTCTGGCAGCAGTTGCACACATGAAGATTCACCTCTGCGCCAGTTATTATGCAGACATGAAGATTCACCTCTCAGCTGCACACATGAAGATTCACCTCTCAGCTGCTACCGTAGCTGTGAGGTTATCACAGCTGTGATCACATATCTGTGTATTTCATGTCCATGTCTACAGCAGCAATAAATAGCTGACAGGTGCAGCTGAGAGGTGCAGTGCACTGTTTTATTGCCACTGTGTACATGGACATGAATGTCTCCACAGTGTTTTTTACAGGCTGATCACACAGATATTTATATAGATTTTCCACAGTTACATAAAACACTTATAGCGTTTGTTTTATTTTAACAGGCTGCGTTTGTGACTAATGGCTGTGAAGGTGCACTAAACCTTCTCAGGGTTGCTGCTTTTACCGTGGCTGCATCAAAATGAACAGTTATCACTTAAAAATGAGTCATCATAACACAACATCACACTTGTATAAACTTTGGAATTAATCTGTGCCTCAGCTCTTTACATTAGCAGCTACAATCCATTGAAGCACACGCTGGGACACATAGTCAAGTCACCGCTGTAGGAAACACATGAGTACTCATGAGTACTTTGTCTTCGGAAGTCTCTTTAGCTGTTTGTTGTTAATGCTGTGTACTTTGAAACCTGTCAAGGAAGTGTACAAAGTAATCCCGGTGGATCATCAGATGGTCACTAAGAACCTAAATCTAAATTGTTATGATTTCGGTGCAAGATGTGCTTTAAATATGTACAACAGTTTCAGACTTTGTTGCTCTAAGGAGAGCATGAAGAACTAGATACTGTCACAACAAAGAACAGGCCTTGCATGGAGAAGTGTTCATAGCCATATTAAACATCAACAAAATTAAACATAATACTCTCAAATACATAGGATTTAACACTTTTAGCTGGCAAATCGACTAATGGGCCAGTTGTCAAATTGCGATAATTTTCAAGATTCAAGATTCTTTTATTTGTCCCCAAGGGGAAATTTGTCTTGGGCACACAGGCAGCCACATAAAATACACTAACCAAGTACAGACATAGCAAGACAGACCCAGACACTACAATACAATCACAATAACACATTAATGACCTGCTCTTTGGTTTGAATTCAGGAGGTTCACTGATAGGGAAGAATGAGTTTTTATACCTGTTTAGGTATCTCTTTTTGTTTTTAGATGGAACTCGGTTGTGGCGTCCAGATGGAAGCAGCTCATATTGAGAGTAAAGAACATGGGAGGGGTCAGAGGTTATTTTCCTCGCCTGTTTAATAACAGCCTCCTCAAATATCTGCTGTAATGATGGATACTCTCTTACTCCCATCACTTTATGTGCCATGCGCACCAGCCGCATCAGTTCTGATTTAGTTTTGACTGACAGATTACCGAACCACGCAGACATTCCATACCTAATAATACTTTCAACAACAGACTGATAAAAAATAAACATAATTTTCTGTTCAACACCAAACACTCTCAGTCTGCGCAAGAAGTACAATCTTTGTTTAACGCGGCTGCAGACTGAGGTCACATTGACGTCCCACAGGAGGCTAGAGTTGATGTAAACACCCAGGTATTGGTTAGAATGAACCTGGGTGACCTCAGCGCTGTCAATACAGAGTGGGGTGTGGTTTACCACATGTCCTGGGTCAAAAACAACCTCCTCAGTTTTCTTGATGTTGACAGTGAGATGATGGACTTTACACCACTGCACAAAGTTCTCCACTTCTGATGTGCACACTGATGTATCCGTGTTTGTGTCCATGAGTCCTAAGGTGGCTATGTCATCGGAGAATTTGATGATGGAAGTGCTGGAGTGTCTGCTGGTGCAGTCATCGGTGTAAAGGGTAAACAAAACTGGCGAACTCACGCAGCCCTGCGGTGCTCCAGTGTTGATGGATTTTAAATCTGATAATGTATGGTTCACTCTGACCTGCTGAGTCCTGTTGGTTAAAAAAGAGTGATACTATCTGATAATATATGGATTAACAGACCACTGAACGAGCTTATTGAGAAGGATGAGTTGCAGCAAGGTGTTAAATGCAGAACTAAAGTCAATAAACAGAAGTCTGGCATAGGCCCTGGGATCTTCCAGATGTTGTAGGATCAGGTGCACTCCTGTCAGAGCTGCATCATCAGTGCTACAGTTGTCTCTGTAGGCAAACTGGAGTGCATCTAGGTGGCTCTCAGTATTCAACTTAAGCTCTGTCACCATCAACTGGTGTCTAACCAGATCCTTACTCTGGATGGCATTACCCTGACCTCTAGTAATACTGTGAGAAATCTTGGAGTCATTTTTGATCAGGATATGTCATTCAAAGCGCATATTAAACAAATATGTAAGACTGCTTTTTTGCATTTACGCAATATCTCTAAAATTAGAAAGGTCTTGTCTCAGAGTGATGCTGAAAAACTAATTCATGCATTTATTTCCTCTTGGCTGGACTATTGTAATTCATTATTATCAGGTTGTCCTAAAAGTTCCCTGAAAAGCCTTCAGTTAATTCAAAATGCTGCAGCTAGAGTACTGACGGGGACTAGAAGGAGAGAGCATATCTCACCCATATTGGCCTCTCTTCATTGGCTTCCTGTTAATTCTAGAATAGAATTTAAAATTCTTCTTCTTACTTATAAGGTTTTGAATAATCAGGTCCCTTCTTATCTTAGGGACCTCATAGTACCATATCACCCCAATAGAGCGCTTCGCTCTCAGACTGCAGGCCTACTTGTAGTTCCTAGGGTTTGTAAGAGTAGAATGGGAGGCAGAGCCTTCAGCTTTCAGGCTCCTCTCCTGTGGAACCAGCTCCCAATTCAGATCAGGGAGACAGACACCCTCTCTACTTTTAAGATTAGGTTTAAAACTTTCCTTTTTGCTAAAGCTTATAGTTAGGGCTGGATCAAGTGACCCTGAACCATCCCTTACTTATGCTGCTATAGACTTAGACTGCTGGGGGGTTCCCATAATGCACTGAGTGTTTCTTTCTCTTTTTGCTCTGTATGCACCACTCTGCATTTAATCATTAGTGATTGATCTCTGCTCCCCTCCACAGCATGTCTTTTTCCTGGTTCTCTCCCTCAGCCCCAACCAGTCCCAGCAGAAGACTGCCCCTCCCTGAGCCTGGTTCTGCTGGAGCTTTCTTCCTGTTAAAAGGGAGTTTTTCCTTCCCACTGTCTCCAAGTGCTTGCTCACAGGGGGTCGTTTTGACCTTTGGGGTTTTTACGTAATTATTGTATGGCCTTGCCTTACAATATAAAGCGCCTTGGGGCAACTGTTTGTTGTGATTTGGCGCTATATAAATAAAATTGAATTGAATTGAATTGAATTGAATCAACTTCTCAAAGCACTTCATTACATTGGATGTTAATGCAATGGGTCTGTAATCATTGTTTTCTCTGGGGACAGGTGTTTTGGGAACCAGGATGATAGTTGCATTTTTCCAAGATGGAACAATGTTACATGCAAGGAAATTTGCTGCAGTGTTTACAAACAGTGGAAGTGGCTTGGCATAGAAGGGCCTACCTACATGGTACAAATACTGACTTTTGAACTGTTTACATACCGTTTTTTTTTTTGTCAACAGTGTAACTTCGTTCGGCTTTTTGCAACGACAACAGTATTTTACCAGAGTCAGCAGTTCGTTTATGTGAGTTGGCCTGTGACAGAAATATTAGCTAGCTCTCCTGACGTGCACTGATAAACTTGAAATTGGCTTATGCAGAAAAGATGCAGGTGTGTATAACTTTGATAACGGACAAATTGTGGACAGCTGACATTTGCTTATGTGTTTTGGGTCAAGAATGGATGACGCCAAAACACAACATTGATAGGACCAATATTTTTGGAGAAACTACAGATATTATCTAACAACACTGAACAATGGACGTTGACAATTACATTCTGGACTCACATGCCATTCCAGCAGGGGGCAGTAAATCATCTATATATTAAAAACATCCATGATTTTATTTAGTAAGTTCAATGTAAGTACATAATATAATTGTAAATACGTTAAAAATACATGGATGACACAAGATAGTGAAAAAACATATTTCCATTGTGGTCCATTTAAAAAATAAATGACAATATAGAAGTAATAAGAAAAATACTGATCACAATAATAACAATAATAATAATAGTGTGCATGTGATAACAAGAACCTAAACAATTTATAAATACACTAAGACAGTAAATTAACATTAAAAAATTACATAATTAACAAATAAAAGGGTTGAGTTCTTCTTCTAAAAACTGTTGAGGTCTAAGGTTCTAAAAACATTCTGGACTCACACACCATTCCAACTCATTATAGAAACTTTGCATTATTTATTACCACTCATGAAAAATGTCAACTACCTATTTTATAAACACAACCAAATCTGGAGCCCATGGATCCCCACGGGCAACACGCTTGTATAAATATATAATCAAAACGTTAACAGTTATTTGCACACAGAGTTTTCTTTTGACAAGTCAGGGGATGGATACATGAACATTTCCAAGTCACTACATCTTGGACTTCACTGACATCAGTCATTAAGAGAGACAAACAATATGATACTACATGGTCAATCTGTTTAGAGCAGGCAATTCTCAAAAACTGGGTGACCATGCAAGAAGGAGAGGAGTGAGGGAAGCTACCAAAACACCAATGACAACTCTGAAGGAGTTATCAGCTCCTGTGGCTGTGATTGGAGAAATTGTACACATTGCAACTTTTGTCAAAGACATCCAGACATCCAAAGACATCCAGTTGTTGCGTTGCTTAGGTCATTGGTTAAAGCCCAGGTCTCACAACCATACAGTAAGGCAGAAAGTATAGATCCTAAAAACGTGGACCTTTGTTCTCCTGCAAACGTAAAATAATCTTCATGACACATTTTTGTACACATGCAATGAAAACTATGGTGCAACATATATATATGCCATGCGAGAACAGTTAAAACCCACCTCCAGTGTTCCTGACCTTAATTCCCTTCCATTTAGTCTGTTGTTTACACCTGTTTTATTACAGGTATAAACAACAGAATATATATATATATATATATATATATATATATATATATATATATATATATATATATATATATATATATATATATATATATATATATATGAGTTGGGGAGCAATTGGTGATGCATTGGGGTGCAGCGTCTTGATAGGACTTACTTTTCTTAAGTATCAAATGATACCTGACTCACGGTCATTGTACCAGATTCAAGACTATTGTAAACTTTCTCTCTGTCTGTCATGTAAATCCTCAAAAAAAATCTTAAAACAATGTGTTGAGTGTGGACACGTGTGTTCATACCAAGAAGTCAACAAGCACAGCAACAGGTATAAAGGTGGAGCTTAACCCAACCCTGACCTTACCACCTGTAATGGTTTACAAAGGATAAGAGTCTTAGGAAACAGCTGAGATGGATTTGGAAGACTAAAGGCATCACAGCGTAAAGCCACAAGACATGGATCATAGATTATGCAGCAGGTGGAAGCTGCCAAGGTAGCGTGCTGTGGGGTTCCTCACCGGGTAGGGCATCCACTGTAACGCTTGTGCCAGCTCAACGTGTGGATCCACCTCGGATCTGCTGTGGCAACCCTGTGTGAAAATAAGGGAGCAGCTGAAGGGACTTACTTTTACTTAATGAATGCTTTAATTTAAATTGAAATCATGAGGTACAAGTAGCTTGTAATCAAAACTTTTAAGCTCTGAGAACAATTGTCTTTTAAGTTTATGAATTCAAAAATGTTGAGGCAATGAATTGCCTCAACATTTTTGAGTTCTGCTAGCTTGTTCTGCTAGCTTGTTCGGGTTTACATGTTGGGTGACATGATAATTTAGTGGTGGAAGGACGTATCTGTCCGTGTGCTAACGTGGTCGTCTTATGAAGTCCAGTGATTGTGAAATTGTGCATGTATGCACAAGTCTGTTTTTAACATCATTGGATGTAGACACTGTTTCAAGTAATCACTTTAATGTAAAAAGGCTATATGCACCACAGGTTATAAGACATGACATTTTTTCAAAAAGCAGTATCAAAGAAGAAATGCAATTCCATTTACTGATCAAGAAAACAAAGCTTGTCTTTTTTGTGGTCTTGGTTCCTGAAATGAGATTGCTGCAAAAGCAACTTAAAAGGAAAAATACCAGAGGCTGGCATTATTTATAGCACTTAACTAATTAACTCAAAAGAACAACAAGGCTGAGATACATTTAATGCACACTCAATTATTTTCAATGCCAGTTGTGAATGGTAAATTTTTTATATTAATATCTGTCTCTGTGCATGAACAGAAATAATATTTTAATGAATAAGAATAAACTCTGTGGCATTGACTGCTTTCTTTAAATTAAAGTCTGTCTCACATTGTTTTTCAGTTCCACATTACCATACTAGGCTTTACCTTGTCTGAAAAAAGTGTATGCATGGTAAACTTTTTTAATTTAATTTAATTTTTTTTTTTTTTTTACAAATGTCCGATCATGTGTGGGAAAAGGTGTATGCATTGTTTTTGCATACGGCCAAATGATAGTGCAACCTAGATTTGGAAGCAAAAATTATGATATCAGGATGCTTCAGGACTTAAATCATCAAGATGACCCAGGTGGGAGTGATCAGTCCCTGACTCGTGTCCAAGTAGCATGCCAGACCATGGGTTACCCCGTTTGATCCATAGCAACTGTGATGACTTTTCTGCAGCTTCAGTGAGGTTCTTGCTGGATCTTCTTTTCAAATTTTTCTTCACCCTCACAGGTTGATTAAACACAGCACATTAAACCACAATTAATTCAGTAGTAAATAACAATATGTACATCAAAAACATTGACAAACAGTAAAGATAGACAGATAGATAACAGGGTAATCTTTTCTTGCTCCTTCCTGATACAATAATTAGATCTCCCATCCTAATACTAACAGACAGCAGGTTACGAGAGGGCAGACTGAATGTGATTAGCAGTTTTAAAGACCAGATTATCTGATTCTAAAGTCTTTTCTTCTGGAGACACTGGATCCAATTCAAGCAAATTCATCATCAATATCACTGGTGATTTCAGTCATTATTAATATTAAATTTACAGTTAAACATCTTTTTTAATTGAATGAAAGCATACTTAATTCCTTGATTTACCTAAAAAGGTTCACCCGTATTACATGAGGTAGGACTACCACTATGGAAAGTGGACTTTAAAACAGAGGGAATCCACACTATTTCAGGATATTATCACACTGTAAAGCCTGACAGTTTAAACTGACTCAAACAGCTCAGGGGAGCTGATTACCACAAACCAGGTTACATTGATCACATATGTCAACAATCATTAATGATTTTAATGAAGTACAAGGAATGTTCAATGGAATGTAGCTGCTAATGTTAAGAACTGAGGCACAGATTAATTCTAAAGTTTACATATGTAAGTGTGATGTCGTGTTATGATGACTCATTTTTAAGTGATAACTGTTAATGTTGATGGAGTCACAGTCAAAGCTGCGGCTCCAAGAAGGCTGATGTGCACCTGCACCCTTAGTCATAAATGCAGCCTGTCAATAACAATCTTTGTTGCAGGATCAGTTTTGTGCATGATTAATTATGAGTGTTGTTATCAATAAATTCTAAAAAAAAATACATCTGCTGCCGGGGGAAAATGAGCATCTTGTCAGCTGCACGCACACGCACACAGCGAGCTTCACAGCACAGCACAAATACACACATTCCAGCTCCAAATTCACTCTCTCAAAGTAAAAAAAAAAAAAATAGAAATCTACCCACAAAACACAAAAGGGTTAAAATCCTGAACATGCCAGACTCACCATCGTGTTATGGATTCATTTCCAAATGTAAACTCCATGTGATCAAAGAAACACGTGTGCGAGATCATCGGCTGCAGCTCTGCCTCTCTCTCGATCGTGGCACGTAAAATAAAGTCCATTAACTCCTGGAAATAATGTATTCTGCCTTTTTCCAATGTAACAAATCCATCTCTGTGTCCAGGCAGTCTGTCAGTAACAATGTCAGATGTCTCCACGTCCATGTCCACAGCTTCCATAAACCAGCATCCACACAAACAGCGTGTCATCACACTTTAGGCTCCAAAATCCGACACTGAAAAAGTTAAGAGTTCCGGGGTGAAGCGTGTCGTCTCCTCTCTGTAAATCCGAGCCATCACTTTCTAACAGCAGCTCAGAAGCTTCATTTTCGGACAGAGCAGGTTCATTTCCCTCTGTCTGTCAGTCACTGGGATGTTTCTGTTTTGCTAATAACGACGTCACACGCTGAAAATTGCAGAGTGAAATGTTTTCCAGAAATGCACCTGCTAACGCTCAAAGTGAGAGGAATAAAATACATCAGAGATCACTACTTATTAGCACATATGTGCAGAGACACTTACAATCATGAGTACTTTTATGTTGTCTTACTAACTGGGACGTTAAAAAAACGTGAGACATGTCCTTTAAGTGAAAAGAGCCTGTGGAAATACCCCAGACTGCAACACACACTCTAAAAAAGGAACTACTGTCTCAACGAGAAAAACTGATGTAACAGTTTGCATAAATTTCTTTTAAAGTTATTTCAACTTTCAACTGAGTTAATGCCACAAGACTTCTCTCGTTAAGTTGCAGTAACTTGAGTTAAGTTGAAATAACTTTAAAACTCAATGTAAATTGTTACATCACTTTTTCTCCTTGAGACAGCGGTTTATTTTTTAGAGTGCAAAAGGCAAAACTCTATATATAATAAGTAAAAAAATAAATAAATAAAAACAGCTTAGCAGAGGAGATAAAATAAAGAAGAGAAAAGTGGATGTTTTGTGTGGTGACCACCGACTTGCAGAATAATGACGAGAGTGACACCCTGCTACGTCTCAACAATACAGTGTATAAAATTTCTGAGGATAACATGATAAAACATTAAAATTATTTACATTGTGGTCCTCCAAAAAAAAAAAAAAAAATTACATGCTTGCTCCACTGCAGGACAGGCCTCCTCCTGCCTGCTGCTTCTGTCTGCACGCCGGGTTGTATCCCGCCAAGCAGCAGAGCCGGTTTGTTGGAGCCTGCTGGATACGCTCGGCCATAGTCACCCTGCTTACATAAGCACTGTTCCTCTCCGATCATGTAAAAGAAAGAGTGTGTTGTCAGACCTTCACAAGTTCTCTCACATGTTGTGCACTTTCTGACTCACGGAAACTAAATTCAGACGGGTTTGAGATGCCCGCAACGACTCTGTGACTATTTAGAGAGAACATGTTGTGCATTGTTTTTTTTTTTGTTTGTTTGTTTGTTTTTTGACATTCAAAATTCAACAGACACGAGATCCTGTGATTCGCAAGGAGAATGCAAACCCCCATGCACATTTCAATAAGTTTCACAAATGCCCTCGCAAGTGCCGTTCGCACCCTGTCACATCCCAGCGAGACACCACCCTAATTGGTACTCTAGATTAGATGGGCATTTATTTGGGCACCCACTTAAATGGGAGGTGATGGTCTAGCGGTTAAGCACTGGGCTTGAGACCAGAGGATCCTCGGTTCAAATCTCACCCTGGCCGGAAAATCACTAAGGGGCCTTGGGCAAGGTCCTTAATCCCCTAGTTGCTTCTGGTGTGCAGTGAGCACCTTGCATGGCAGCACCCTGACATTGGTGTGTGAGTGTGAATGGGGGAATGTGAGGCATAATTGTCAAGCACTTTGAGCGTCTGATGCAGATGGAAAAGCGCTATATAAATACAGTCCATTTACCATTTGAATTCTCTCTGATTTGATACATTAGAAACAGATTAAGGTTATTGCCCTCTGCACTCCAGTGACAGGGGTGTAAAAAGAACTTATATTCCAATTATCTTGGTTCTACGACAATTGGGTGTGGGGTAACCATGAAGCGAAGTCCAAGTTTTACTCACTGAGCCAGATTTGTCCCAGAAAAACCAGGTAAAGGTTTGTTCCCTCGGAGCTCATATAAGAACATTGGGAGGTGAACTTAGGTCACAAATATGGTGGATCTGCCACGATTTGGTGTCAGTTAGTTATGCAGTGAAGGTCACAGGCAGACACTATTTGTGCTGGAGACCCTCCTGTCCTGTGCACCAACAGCATTTCCTGTATATTCATTTTGTGAATTGTTTCTGTAATTTATGTCTGTAGCATGGCCAAGCAGAGGGTCACCCCTTTGAATCTGGTCTGCTTGAGATTTCTTCCTCAGAGGGAGTTTTTCCTTAACACTGCTGCTCTGGGGGTTAGTAAGGTTAGACCGTACTTGTGTGAAGTGCCTTGGGGCAACTCTGTTGTGATTCGGTGCTTATATAAATGAAAATTAAAAAAAAAATTGACACTTCGATCGACACATACGCTAACATTGCTAAAGCATGGGCACTGCACAAATGAGGCTAAGCACATACTTGATTGTTTATTGTTGAATAATCCTGAAAAATGGCCTTACACATGAGTGTGGGTGTGGGTGTGGGTGGGTGGGTGTAGGTGGGTCCATGTCCGCAGTGAAGGTGGCATACTTGGCCAGTCGGCGCCGTGTCTCACCTCACTCAATGGAAAACCTGTAGCACATGTTTTTTGGATGATCCATTACAATAATTAACCATACGACAAGCCATATTACAGATATTTGTAATATAATATAGCAAAGGAGCCATTCATTCATGCTTGGAACTACTGGGCATAAAAGATATACTCAAGCACACCAGTGGAATCAGCGTATCCACATGGTGGTTTCTGGCTATAAATGAACTACATCCCTCACAGCCTGTATACTCCCACCAAAGAAAAACACTTAAAACTTGGTAACTACTATTCACCCGGGCAAAAATGGGTACTTCTACTAGTATATGTAATATAAAGTGAGTAGCAATAATTCTGTTGTGTTACATTTATGGGGGCATGTTCTGGCATGCAGGTGCCTCAGTGTTGATGACCACAAAGGGTGAAGAAGGCCAAGGAGACACCTACGTTTTCATCTGGCCTCAAGAGGTGGCTATTTTTGAGAGGTATCACTGGACCAGTTGTTCGCCTGGGTGGCTGCCATCCAGGACCCAATTCAATTCCATAGCCTGGAAGAAGCAGCACAAAACACCAACTCAACCTCCAAAATCTGACATGATCTGACTGTGTAAAATTTAATATTTTCAAATATGTGTAATAAGGTGAAATCCAGACTAAAAAGATGTTCCTGCTGGCTTGGTTTGTGGGGATTTTGTTGGGAAAGTGTAGGGACACGGACCCACAACAGGGGGCGTAAATGAACGGACAATGGAGGAAGTCAAACATGAACACTTTACTGTTGTGAATAGCACAACTCCACACAGCAGATTACAGAATAGGTGCAACAATCAATTAACAAAGGTGTCGTGTGGGCAGGCTCGAGGATAGAAGACGTCTGTCCTGAGAAGAACCGGAACCACACGATTTCCTCCGCCACCGAACATGGAAAATACTGGAGCCGCCAAGTTCCGAGTCCCCAAGTGGCCACCGTCTCCGCGTGTCAGATCTGGTACTGCTGGCGAGGAACAGAAACAATCAGATGTGGGTGTGCGAACACCCAGTAACACTTATGGTGGATATTCCACCTCCACCTCCGCAAATATGAACACAGTCTTTTACAGAACCTGAACAGTCACTTGTCTCACTGATCGTGAAGGGTGTGATCCGTCACCCTGCCGTTACCGACCAGCTCAGCTTCCCGCTGACACAAATGACTGAAACCTCCTGTACAAAGATCAGAAACACACAGTGCAGTACGGCACAGATTAAGGCTGAGAATGTTACCTCCGTAGGTAGAAGATATTTCGGCAACGAGGTGGAGATGACGTCCGGTCTTTATGGAGTGAGATGATGTAGAGTAGATGGGTGACAGCTGTCAAGAGATAATGAGTGACAGCTGTCACCCCCGGCTGTGTCCGTGGCGGCAGCGCCCTCTCGTGCCTGAAGCCCGCAATTCAGGCAGGGCGCCCTCTGGTGGTGGGCCAACAGTACCTCCTCTTCTGGCGGCCCACACAACAGATTTCTCAAGAGTGAGAAGTGTGGTATTATAACCTCACCATGGCCACAAAGATATGTTGCTCGGTTACATATACAACCCCTGGCAATAATTATGGAATCACCAGCCTCGGAGGATGTTCATTCAGTTGTTTAATTTTGTAGAAAAAAATCAGATCACAGACATGACACAAAACTAAAGTCATTTCAAATGGCAACTTTCTGGCTTTAAGAAACACTATAAGAAATCAAGAAAAAAAAGATTGTGGCAGTCAGTAACCATTACTTTTTTAGACCAAGCAGAGGAAAAAAATATGTAATCACTCAATTCTGAGGAAAAAATTATGGAATCACCCTGTAAATTTTCATCCCCAAAACTAAGATGTTGGTTGTTCACAGTCAGCTGTGTCTAAACTCTGGACCAAATACAAACAACATGGGAAGGTTGTTAAAGGCAAACATACTGGTAGACCAAGGAACACAAAGCGTCAAAACAGAAAACTTAAAGCAATATGTCTCAAAAATCGAAAAATGTACAACAAAACAAATGAGGAACGAATGGGAGGAAACTGGAGTCAACGTCTGTGACCGAACTGTAAGAAACTGCCTAAAGGAAATGGGATTTACATACAGAAAAGCTAAACGAAAGCCATCATTAACACCTAAACAGAAAAAAACAAGGTTACAATGGGCTAAGGAAAAGCAATTGTGGACTGTGGATGACTGGATGAAAGTCATATTCAATGATGAATCTCGAATCTGCATTGGGCAAGGTGATGATGCTGGAACTTTTGTTTGGTGCCTTTCCAATGAGATTTATAAAGATGACTGCCTGAAGAGAACATGTAAATTTCCACAGTCATTGATGATATGGGGCTGCATGTCAGGTAAAGGCACTGGGGAGATGGCTGTCATTACATCATCAATAAATGCACAAGTTTATGTTGATATTTTGGACAATTGAAAGGATGTTTGGGGATGATGAAATCATTTTTCAAGATGATAATGCATCTTGCCATAGAGCAAAAACTGCAAAAACATTCCTTGCAAAAAGACACATAGGGTCAGTGTCAATGAGCAGATCTGATTTGATGCAGGTGTTAATTTGGGGGATGAAAATTTACAGGGTGATTCCATAATTTTTTCCTCAGAATTGAGTGATTACATATTTTTTTCCTCTGCTTGGTCTAAAAAAGTAACCATTACTGACTGCCACAATCTTTTTTTCTTGATTTCTTATAGTGTTTCTTAAAGCCAGAAAGTTGCCATTTGAAATTACTTTAGTTTTGTGTCATGTCTGTGATCTGCTTTTTTCTACAAAATTAAACAACTGAATGAACATCCTCTGAGGCTGGTGATTCCATAATTTTTGCCAGGGGTTGTAGTACACTCATTCATTAAATTCTGTCAATGAATATTAAATGTGATGGTTCTTATAGGACACTGTTCTTCATGCAGACTCCCTGCAGCCAGTCAACATCGGAGGTCACTGTCTGATAAACCCAACAAAACCAAAATAATTTTTGAGAAAAAGTTTGTATTAAAATAAAACTATGTGTGCTTATGTTGCTCCTTGTGTGCAGTCCTTAATTCCACATGGAATATTCTGCATTACAGTTCCCATACTTTCACATATTTGATGTTGTATTTACATGCATAGTTCTATTGAATATTGAGCCCTAATTTTGAATATTATAGCGATATTTAGTTGCATTACTTGATTTAGAAAGTTTCCTTCTAAACTTTTAAAACACGCTTTCAACTGGAGGAGGGCAAAATGCCATGAAGCTAAAACAAATCCGAGCGAAAGACCTGCAGCCCAGAGGATTATCAGAGTTAAGGTTATTGGAAACCAGATTAGCAAGAAAAGACCTCTCACTGAAGAAAAGATCTTCCTTTAGAACTGGGATTAACTTCTAAACAGGTTTTGATGTTAATAACAAGTGATCACGCATATTGTTTTTTTGTTTTTTCTTACAGGTTTGCAACCATCTTGATACACGAACGTGGATGCAAAAACAATGTGGCAACATGTTAAGCATTAAATTTGTTGTTATTCTAATGGGAAGCAAATAGATTGAGGTTAAGAGATATCATTCATAAATTAGATTACTGTGTAAGTGATCAGATGAATTTGGACTAAGCACAACCACTAAAACACATTTTATCAACATGTGTTAAAGTGTGAACATGCAGTGAGTGACTGTTTTTTAAGCATTCTCTTAATGACCTGTAGCATCACAACCGTGCCACTTCCAAAATATCCAGTCTGCAACTTTGGCATCGCAGACAGAATGGGAAGTGCTAAATGAATTACAAGGAGAAATACAAATGCCGATCCGTCAGTCAATTATGCAATCAGTTAACCAGATAATGAGGATAAGTGGCATTCATGAGCCCTTTATAAGAGTAAATCCTTGTCATGCGATTGAGAAAGACATCGCAGCCCGGAGACGCCATCACAGCGATATGCAAGACTGATTTATCTGTCATTTTCAATTTATATGTGACACATTGGTTGGACAAAAATATAAAGATAGTTCTTTATCGTTAAGTAAAAAAAAAAAAAAATCATCAAAATGAGGTCAACCCGTGGCACCGAGTTGCCAGAAGACTTCTGGATACCCATTCCTCTGGATACCAACAACATCACAGCACTCAGCCCTTTCCTGGTTCCTCAGGACCACCTGGGGAGCACGACCACCTTCTATGCCATGGCAGTGTTTATGTTCTTTGTGTTTATATTTGGCACCGGCATCAACGCTCTCACCATTGCATGTACTATCCAATATAAGAAGCTCCGCTCTCACCTCAACTACATTCTGGTCAACCTGGCAGTGGCCAACCTGATTGTGTCTTGTGTTGGCTCTTTCACCGCTTGCTGTTCCTTTGCAGCAAGGTATTTTGTCATGGGAGCACTGGCATGCAAGATCGAGGGTTTTATGGCTACACTTGGTGGTGAGACGTCACTTGTAGGAAGGCTGTCGTGTAGATGACAGTGACTGCATATTTATTCTCAATGTTTAAAATAATTAAATAACTGTTCCTAATAATCTGTGTTATTGCAGGTATGGTAAGTCTGTGGTCTCTTGCTGTCATAGCTTTTGAAAGATGGCTGGTCATCTGTAAGCCACTGGGAAACTTTGTATTCAAGCCTGACTACGCTGTAGCGTGCTGCATTTTCACCTGGGTGTTTGCACTGTTGGCAGCGGCTCCTCCGCTGTTCGGATGGAGCAGGTGATGCACCAACATACACATAATTGCACTTATCTAATTGAAAAGCAGCACATTCTAAGTTTATGATCATGTGTCCAGGTATATCCCAGAAGGACTGCAGTGTTCCTGTGGACCAGACTGGTACACAACAAACAACAAATACAACAATGAATCCTATGTGATGTTCCTATTCTGTTTCTGCTTTGCTGTTCCCTTCAGCGTCATCGTCTTCTGCTACTCCCAGCTGCTGATCACGCTGAAACTTGTGAGGAAAACTTTTTTTTTTCTTTTCATAGTTGGGAGAACACAAAGCAGATATGAATTTAGCTTAATGTAGGGGTTTTTTTTAAAGCTTTGTTTGAGGAATTGCACTGAAAGCAGTACTCTCTGTTTTGGTCAACCTGGAAGATGCCTAGTACAACTTCAGCATGATCTGTGAGCTACTGAGCCACCACACTGGAGTTATTGACCCTTAAGGATGCTACTTAAGGGCACCGAACTAGTGGTAATGAGGGTGGAACAATTTCTGTCCCTTCATTATCCAACTGACCCTTCCATCAGAGGCTTGATATCTACAGTGGGTTCAACAGAGGACCCCAATGCAGAGAACCACAGCGTTGGTATGAACAAGCTGGTTTATTGGTTTACAGGCTCTTTGCAACACTTTCCAAACAGCAGACAAAGGCTTGGTCATGAGTACAGATTGAGGTCAGGCACACTGGTGATCACTCCAAGAGACAATAACCATTCTGATGGACTGACAGAAGGGCTATCCAAAACACAAGCAGAAGGTCAATGGACAGAGTTCGGTCATACCATTCAACTAAAACCAGAAATGACTCAGGAAACTCAGAATGGCAGCGTAGGTGCGTAACAGAGAGGGCAACAACAAAAACACTTGGATAATAATGTAAGAGAGCAAAAAGGAACTTAGACAATCTGGCAATGAGTGATGACTCTGGCGTCAGTTGTAAAGACAAACAAACGCGGAAGCAAAGGAACATGTGAACCTGAAAGGCCCAAGACAACTGGCCTGAAGGATACTGCTGACCTACAGTACATCACTTCACATGGACTTAAAATTGAGACTTTTTAGAATCAGATCTGTTCTGGACTGTTGTGCATGCTGGTTTTGTCTGCATTTTGCGCATTTGTACTTTGATTTATGCACTCTGTTACCGTTAGAATGCCTAAGCAGTGGGTCACCTCTCTGAGTCTGATCTGCTTGAGGATTCCTCATCAAAAAAAGAAACAATACACCAGATGGAGTTTTTACTTACCACTATCTCCTCTGTGCTTGCTCGGGGGGTATATGGGTAAGGTTAGACCTTACCTATATAAAGGGGCTTGGGTGACTTTATTATGATTTGGCACTGTATAAATAAACTGAATTGAGTTGATTGAAGGCCAGAAACAGGAAGTTAAGCCACAGAAGACGTGTCAAAGTAAAAGCATCATAGATCATGTAATGTGGGAGAGAAATATCCATTGAACATGGAAAATAATAATCTTTCACGGAAAGTAAATACCATAGAATAATGCACTAATCAGAACTAAATGCCAAAATGTGACCCATGACACTAACGTGATATCTCACTCAATAGACTGAAAAATAACAGAAGTGTTGCTTATGACTTTTTGCATCTCAACCTGTGAATCTTCAGAAAGACAGAAAAAAAAGACTATAGTACTCTGGATAATTGAACTTTAACCCAAGACCAACAAGAAGGTGTAATAAGCAATAATTGATACAGGTTGATCCGGATGGTGCAATCTACAGGCGTTCAAATGGAATCACATGATTCCTTATAGGTAATAATAAATAATAGTTTGTCCTTCACATATAAATTTGATTTTGTGTTTTTAGTTAGTTTAGTTATCAAAGCCTAAATCAATTCATTGTGACAAATCTGACATATATAACTCGATCAAAAGTGCTCAGAGAGCACAGCGATGCCATGCACACACTTCAAGATAAGAAAAAACATTGCCATCGCCAATCACCTCTGTCCGGTGACCTCTTAACCTGATGATTGATTGATCCTAACCAAAATGAAATCACATCTTCCTGTGAATGGGCCTAACATACAGTACCTGCAAAGTCCTATACAGGCCCTGAGGCCTGTTGTTACTGTTGCTTATCTCTAGATTCCATAGCATCATGTGCATGAGAGTCTACAACCCCCCCTGTAGAGAAAGCCAGTCCATCACAGGTTGCGTCCCCAGCCTAGGGTAGTACCAATTTACAGCTGGGTGGACTGAGACAATGTAGATTACATGTCTTGTCCAAGGACACAGATAGGTAGCATGAGCAGGATTCCAAGTGTACATATTGGCAAGTCAGCTCCCTGATATCCACTAAGCTACGTGCCATGCTTGATCAAAATTAGACGTTCCTAAAATATCTTGCAAAAATACATGCAAGCTGACAGTAATTACACAGAGACCATAATGATCAAAAGAGTGTATTCCTCTGCTGGCAGCGCTTACAAGAATGATTGTGATGGTGAGCAGTCAATAGAGAGCTGACTCTGATGAGCATGATTCATATTCATAACATCGCATGTCAAAGTGAACTAAATGATCAAAAACTGCAGTTATCAGACTATTATTATGCGGCCGTACGTGTGCAAATATGTCACTGTTGTTCACTGTTGATGCTGTGTATTTGCTTTGTAAAATTGAACTTGTTGATGAACATGACTTTCCTGTCCTTCATCAGGCTGCAAAGGCCCAGGCTGAGTCTGTGTCCACCCAGAAGGCAGAACGAGAGGTGACCCGGATGGTGGTCATCATGGTTTTGGGCTTCCTGGTTTGCTGGCTGCCCTACACCTCCTTTTCTCTTTGGGTTGTCAGCAACCGTGGGCAACAGTTTGATCTGAGACTGGCGACCATACCCTCATGCTTCTCAAAGAGCTCCGCAGTCTACAACCCTATCATCTACATCCTCTTAAACAAACAGGTTTGGACACTGTGCTGCTGGATGCCTTGCAGGTTAAAGTTTATAACAATACAGAAGCATGCAGGGAGACTGATGAGGGAAGCAGCTACAAAAACAAGACTACTTATGTGAACCTTTTGTGCCAGATTCACCTCTGCATGTCACAGGAGTCTGTCTGACTCAGGCAGTTTAGTCAGGGGTGCAGACGGATATGCTTATCGTTATGTGAACTTGATAACGATTATGAAGTGGGACCGCAGCTCCAAAATGGCTTAAGAATCAGACGGTCTCAGAACATAATACAACATTACACTAATATTTTATCTGTCAAAATATTTTAAAAAATAACATTTTTAATGGTGTATATAATCTAACCATAACTTCTTCATATTCAGGCTATCGTAATAAAATAACTAAATAAATAACTGTAACACATATGAAAAGTGAAACCGAGTCATGTGTGGGAGCATGCACTTCACACATCCACACCACCGTGGAACCACCCTGGGTCTTGGATGGAAACCACCCAGGCAGACAACCGCTCCACCCCACATCTCTAACATAACTACCCATCTGCCATAACCACATGAAGCATCAGCATCCCTTTGGTCTTTTCCAACCACTGGGGTCCTCGACACTCAGGCACCTATGTCACTGAAGACGTTTAAGCAGTACCCAAGGATCCACCAAAGAGACATGGCAAAGAAATCTCGTTGTTGCCTTAGGTCTTGGGGGAGTGGGGGGTGGGGGTATAAAAAGTAATGCACAAAAATTCTGATATAGCCCATATATTTGTTAGCTGAAAAAAGGCAGATAGTCATCTTATATTTACACTCAACAAAAATATACACCTTTCTGCACCTTTCAGAGTGGCCTTTTATTGTGGGCAGTCTAAGGCACACCTGTGCACTAATCATGGTGTCTCATCAGCATCTTGATATGGCACACCTGTGAGGTGGGATGGATTATCTCATTAAAGGAGAAGTGCTCACTATCACAGATTTAGACTGGTTTTTGAACAATATTTGAGGGAAATGGTGATATTGTGTATGTGGAAAAAGTTCTAGATCTTTGAGTTCATCTCATACAAAATGGGAGCAAAACCAAAAGTGTTGCGTTTATATTTTTGTTGAGTGTAGTATTATTATTGTTTTTTTAACACTAATGCACATCGCTGAGCGCTAAATACCAGAGGTGGGTAATCCCTGCTTCAGCGAGAAAAAGTGTGGCCATGTATTCTTTCTACCGCTGCGCCTAAAACAGGTGATTTCAATAATTAGCTCAACTGCCTATCTGAAGAGGTGAACTAATGACAATAAGCTGGTTTCATGGGTGGATAGAACTAATATGTGGAAGGACTTTTACTCATTGAAGCTGAGATTAGCGAACTCTGCAACAAAACGCATGCGTGTGAAAATTTGTTGGATCGTGCATGAAATATTGTGCTTAACTTTTTGAAGGATATATGAAATGGTTCATGAGAATATGTTGTTATATTACATGAATATTACATTGTGTTTTATTGATTCATCTCTCAACTTCATCTGCTCTGTGAAATTACAATGTGCTTTTTTTCAGTTGTACTCATGTACCGTGCATCTAGAAAGTATTCACAGCGCTTCACTTTTTCCACATTTTATGTTGCAGCCTTATTCTACTCACAACACCCCGTAATGACAACATGAAAAAAGGTTTTTCTTTTTTCAAATTTTTGAAAACTTATTGAAAACTACAGCACTGCGCTCGTAGAGCGTAAACCTTCACCAACACTAGTTTCCAATTCCAGAAATTTTTTCCTTGGAAAACATTTTCAATGTCAAAGTCCTATTAGAAGTGGCTTTTCATAAGCTAACATATAATGCAAAATAAAAATCAAAAGGGCTTCTCAATGTTAAAATCAAATATCCGCGAAATCCATAATACAGATCTGATGCAGATCAAACTTAGTCTATTCATTGAGAGTGCCAGTTGGCACCTCACTGTCACAAATAAGAGAGACTGAGATGCTTTTGATTGAGATGTAATGCAAAATATACACCAAATGGACTTTTCAATATTACATTCAAATGTACACAAAATCCACAATCTGGATCAGATCTAGATCAAACTTTGTCAGGTGATAGTGGGTGCCAGTCTGCACCACACTTTCAAATATGAGAGTGATAGGGGCACATTTGATTAAGATATAATGTAAAATATACATTAAATGAGGTTTTCAAAGTTAAATTTAAATGGCCACAAAATCTGTAATCCAGATCAGATCTGAATCAAACCTTGTCAGTCGATAAAGGATACGATCCTACATAACACTCTCAAATATGAAGGAAATTCCATCTTTATTGTCGGAGTTGTGAATTTTTGAAAATTTGTTCAATGTTAAAGGATGGGGATTTTTCAGATTTTTCCTGACCTATGACCTTGAAAATTTAATAAGGCCTGGCCTATCAGGATATGAATCTTCTGTAAAAATTTCATAATGATATATGAAAATTGTGGATTACACACTGTTCACAAGCAGTCAAACAAACAGGGGTGAAAAAATAACCTCTGCCCAACTTCACTGATGAGGTTTGAAAAAAAACTAAGAAATCACATGTATATAAGTATCACACCCTTTGCTCAATACTTTGTTGATGCACCCTTTGGCAGCAATTACAGCCTCAAGTCTTCTTGAATATGATGCTACAAGCTTGGTGCACCTATCTTTGGCCAGTTTTGTCTGTTCCTCTTTGCAGCACCTCTCAAGCTCCATCAGGTTTATTGGGGAGCGTCAGTGCAAAGCCATTTTCAGATCTCTCCAGAGATGTTCAATCGGATTCATGTCTGGGCTCTGACTGGGCCACTCAAGGACATTCACAGAGTTGTTCTGAAGCCACTCCTTTGATATCTTGGCTGTGTGCTTAGGGTCATTGTCCTGCTGAAAGATGACCCATCGCCCCAGTCTGAGGTCAGGAGCGCTTTGGACCAGGTTTTCATCCAGGATGTCTCTGTACATTGCTGCCTTTATCTTTCCTTCAATCCTGACTAGTCTCCCAGTTCCTGCCGCTGTCAAACATCCCCACAGCATGATGCTGCCACCACCATGCTTCACTGTAGGGATGGTGCTGGGTTTCCTCCAAACATGGCACCTGGTATTCATGCCAAAGAGTTCAATCTTTGTCTCATCAGACCAGAGAATTTTGTTTCTCATGGTCTGAGAGTCCTTCAGGTGCCTTTTGTCAAACTCCAGGTGGGCTCACATGTGATTTTTACTAAGGAGTGACTTCTGTCTGGCCACTCCACCATACAGGCCTGATTGGTGGATTGCTGCAGAGATGGTTGTCCTTCTGGAAGGTTCTCCTCTCTCCACAGAGGAATGCTGGAGCTCTGACACCCTCAAAAAATGACTCTTTGGATGAAAATTCAATTATGAGCAGGATTTCCATCTAATAAATATACGTAGTCCCAACTAAATTAAATTAAATTGGATGGATGTGCTTTATTTGAGTTAGGGCTACATATATTTATTTATTAGATGGAAATCCAATCAATGAGTCAGTTTTTTGAGTGCAGAATTACCAGACTAAGGTCCTTCTCCCCCGATAGGTCAGTTTAGATGGGCGTCCAGCTCTAGGAACAGTACCCTTCCCCACATTTGTGCCTCGAGACAATCCTGTCTTAGAGGGCTACAGACACTTCCTTTGACTTCATGCTTGGTTTGTGCTCTGACATGCACTGTCAGCTGTGGGACCTTGTATGTAGACAGGTGTGTGTCTTTCTAAATCATGTCGAATCAACTGAATTTACCCCAGGTGGACTCCAGTTAAGCCGTAGAAACATCTCAAGGATGATCAGTGGAAACAGGATGCACCTGAGCTAATTTTGAGCTTCATGGCAAAAGCTGTGAATACTTATAGACGTGTGATTTCTTAGGTTTTAGTTTTAATAAATTTATGAAAATCTCAAAACCCTTTTTTCCACATTGTCATTATGGGGTATTGTGTGTAGAAGTTTTGGGAAAAAAATGAATTTCAACCCTTTTGGAATAAGGCTCTAACATAACAAAATGTGAAAAAGTGAAGCGCTGTGAATACTTTCTGGAGTTTTTGGACGACTGCTTGTGCTGCAGATTCAGTGTAGGTTTTGGACTACATATGTCAATTGTATTTTATTCTTGTTTTAATATCTATTAGTTCCGTTCATGCATGATGGCGATGCTGGGGATGGGTGAAGGTGAGGAAAAAACATCGTCGCAATCCGTGACTGAAGTCTCCAAAGTTGGGCCTGCTTAGATCACAAACTGTTCTCTTCCCCAATCTTAATGAGTCGTGAATTGTAAATAACAGCAACCGCATGTGAGTGTTTTGCCATATTATAACAAAATATTAATCCTGTGCTGCATGTGCAAAATATAAAAAATTATGCAAGATGAAAAAATAATAAAAATATACATGTGCATTTATTTTTGTACAAATACTTTGTGTGATACTGTAAAGCACACATTACAGCAGCAACACACTGATTCCAATCACAGTGAAACAAAACCAGATAAAACAAAAAATTTTAATTGATATAGCACCATTCAACACAACATGTTCTGTATTAAACAACATGCAGCAGCAGTAGGTGTGGCTAAACACACACACACACACACACACACACACACACACACACACACACACACACACACACACACACACACACACACACACACACACACACACACACACACACACACACACACACAGTATATAGCCTTGTTGAATGGAACATTCAATCTTTCACCTCCTGAAATATTTGTACCATTGCACTCATAAACATTTACTATTTATATAATATGTAATTATCAGGTCTGGATAACTGGTTTGGCTGGACGCAAATGCAGGACTCTGACAACAAGCTCTGTAGGTAAAAGCAGTTTACTGAAGCAGTAAACAGGTCCGGTACACAGTAAGGCAGTCCAACAAGAGTAAGAAAACCAAAAACATCAGGCAAAGGCGTGGTCGAGGACACAGGCAGGTAATCGGAACACACAGAAGGCAAGCAGGTCGAGAATACAAACATTGCTGGAGAGAAGGCACTAGACTAGGCGCATCAATCTGGCAAATGACACGGAGAACTGAGAACCTTAAATACATCCAGGTGATGAGGTGCTGATTGGGAACAGGTGTGCGTGTGTAGCGGGATGAAAGTCCCGGGTCCCAATTGAAAAGACGTTACCGCTAGCTTGGCTAACGGGGAGTTCCCCTTTGGCTGACCTGGTAGAGGAACGGTCTTTTGTGCGAGCCGCGTGGGTTCGATCCCCACTGTCGTCCCGGCCACGAAGGTCCTGCTGCTTCACGTGGAACAAACCAGGAGGAGGGCATGACCAGAGAGCGAGAGAAACGCCCACCACCAAGAGTCAGCAGAGACAGACCCAAACAGAAAAAACCCCAGCAAGAGCCTAACATAACAGAACCAACAAACCAAGACAAGAAGAACAGCAAACAAAAACCCCAATCCTGACAGTAATGCAAAAAAGAAGTAGAAGAAATTCAATTAAAGATGTCAAAATTGCATAAATGCATCATAAATATATATATCGCACAGGTAATAGAGATTAATTTTAGTCGTGTCATTGTATATTTCATGTCACTTTCGTTAAGGTGTAGTAAGTTGCATTGCATTGTGTGTATGTTGTCATCATTAATTTTCATAGAGCAATTTCATTCATGAGAATCAAGTGAATGATGATAAAAGGTCAGCCATATATATATATTGTATTATTATTATTTATTTATTACTTCTATTTTCTCATTTGATTTTTAAATGAACCACAATGGTAATAAGTGCGTTCACTTTCTTGTGTCATCCATGTATTTTTAACGTATGTACAATTATGTACTTACATTGAATTTACTAAATAAAATCATTCACCACACTCACACTTTTAATATAATGACTTACCGCCCCCTGCTGGAATGGCATGTGAGTCCATAATGTAGTTAGCAACACCCATTGTTCAGTGTTGTTTGCTAATATCCATTGCTTCTCCAAAAATATTTGTCTTATCAACGTCCCGTTTTGGTGGTGTTCATCCTTGACCCAAAATACATAAACATACCAAACATCATATGTCAGCTCTCCACAGTTTCTCTGTGATCAGAATTACACGTACACATAGTTGCTCTAAGCAGGTGCTTTTAGTTTGAGAAAAAAAGACTTTGACTGAAGACATTAAAGTGTAGGTGGCACGAAATGTAATGGTTTTTTTGTTGTTGTTGAGTATTTAAGACTAAAATTAAACAACAGTTTGAAATTTAACCTTTCCTGATGCGCAGTTACTGAAGAGATAAATATTCAGATTTTGAACTACGCGCCAGTAAAAATCAGGAACTTCCAGTCAAGCCCCGACAATGGAGAAGAAGGTGGAAGTGGCACCAGTGCGAGAACCATTATCTTAATAGTCCCATTAATTTATTGATTATTTTATGGATTTTTACAGACTACTGACAGCCCCGTTTCTACCTAGTGGTCTAGGTCAGTGCTGCACGGTGTTTTTGGTGTCAAAATGGTTCATTCTCGCTGGCGGAATCCTTTTAATTGGCAGGTGGGACACTTATTGACGAGTGCACACACGGTGTCTGCGGCTTCTCCACTCGACACAGAGGCAAAACTGAGTATTTTATTCTTTTATGGATCATGGATTAATTTCTTTGCGTGCAGACTGAGACGTTATGAGCAGATGAGGAGCTGCAAGTCTTTCAACTTGCGGCGCAAAGCGGACCGCGGTGGAAGAAGGAGGCTCCATTAATAGCAAAGACTTGATCCATCAGCTGCAATTAACTGATTACAGCCGGTGCTGTAACCTGGCACCAAACTGCTGTGCGACAAATGGACTTTTCTTCGGCCAGGACATAAGGAATTAAATTATTTTCAGACGTCGTTTTGTAAAGGTGCACTTTAAGAACGGAAACACAGGGGTTTTAAATGTAATTAATGCTATTATTTTAAATATACTTGCAATTGTTAATTTTCAGGATTTAAGTAGTAATGTTTCATTTGATTTAATTAATTTCAACTACAATATTGTTTTGCACTTAATTGACAATGTTATGTGGAAAATGTTATCTTTATCAGTTAAAGTCAACGTGTCATTTCTTAGAGTGTGGATAAGTTCTCATCAGACTGAAGATGATCTCACTGAAACGGACAGGTGAGGCTATATTATGTACTCCTTGTGTGAATGATTGTAATCTTTAATAATGACTTGTTGTTTGGAAAGTGTAATGACACGGACCCACAACAGGGGGCGTAAATGAAGGGACAATGGATTGAGCCAAAAGATAATTTTACTGTTGTGAATGTGCACAACGAAATACAATCACAGAATTTGAAACAGTCAATGTACAAAGGTGACGTGTGGGCAGGCTCGAGGATAAAAGACGTCTGTCCAGAGAAGCGCTGGGTCCCACACGATTTCCACTGCCAACGGGTCTGGAGCACACCGGAGCCGCCAAGTCCTGAGTCCCCAGGTGGCCACCGTCTCCAGCTGTCAGACCTGGTACTGCTGGCAGGAAGCAGAAACAGTTAGGCGTGGGTGTGTGCACACCCAGTAACACAGTCAGCAACAGTTACTTTATGGTGGGCAAAACACCTCCACCTCCGAAACAGGAACACAGTCAAAGCAGAGCCTGAATCAACTACTTATCACAGCTTGTAGTGAGGAGTGAAGACCGTCACTCTTCCGTCACCCACAAACCCTGCCTCCAGCTGAAGTAGGGAAACAGGTACGCCTGCAAACAGTTCAGAAGCAATTACGTGCGTTCGGCACAACAACGGCTGAGAGAATTACCTTGTAGGTAGAAGATATCTCGGCAGCGAGGTGGAGATGCTGCCCGGCTTATATGGTGGTGGTGGTTGATGAGTGACAGCTGGCGTTGACGATGAGTGACAGCTGCCACTCCCAGTTGCTCCTGTGGGGCGGATGCGCCCTCTCTTGCCCGAAGCCCGCACTTCAGGCAGGGCGCCCTCTGGTGGTGGGCCAGCAGTACCTCCTCTTCAGTGGCCCACACAACACTTGTTACGTTATGAACGTACATTACGCTACTAACGTACATTACACTCACTGTATTCAAATAGGAAACAATATTTATTTTAAAAATAGTTGATATTTTCAGTCCCTTGTGTCATTTTTCAGATTTGAAATGTATGTAACTGTTTCTAAGGGGGAAACAAAAACATAAATAAAAAAAAAATCCAAACTTCATCACTTTTTTACTAATGTCACAGATAGTAAAAAATACTTTTTTTAATTGATTATGACCAAAGAGCTGGGGAAAAAACAGTTTATCACTTCCACTCGTATACTGAAATGGCCTGCATTATTTTTTATTTTTATTTTTATAATCACCTTTCTTTGTTCTGAACTCTGCCAATATCGTCACTGTTGTCAGACTCAAGGTAAACTGATTAAACCAGTTGAACTCCAAAAACACAATAAATCAATAAAACTAACAACACTGTTAAACTAACATGAACCACAATAACAACATTTAAAACCTCAAAATCCCCAACTCCCGGTGCATTGAAGCACAATGTCGATTGTTTACTGGTTAGCTAAAATTGCTCATTTTTCCAAAAATATTTATCCTATCAATTTTCCATTTTTGCAGCATTCATCCTTGACCCAAAATACATAAGCATAGCAAACTGCAAATGTCAGCTCTCCCCGGTTTCTGCAAGATCGAAGCCAAACACACGCACATGCGCGCGCATGCACAGAGGCCACTTGGCTATTATAATATAGATGGCGGGTGGTGTGGTTTGTCATGTACTTTAACTAGGTTTGAAGTTTGCTGTGTTGGACACATTCTTTGACATTCTGTAGCCTTCTAGCCACTTCTGTAAAAATATAAAAGGTTGAGTCAACTTAAAAATGTAAGAGATTTTTAAATTGTCTCAACTTCAGGTCTGATAGTTCTGCTGACTTGTTCTTTTAAGTAAGCCTTTGAGCTCACGAGGAGGTTAAGTTGACTCAATTACCCAGCAGCCCCTGCTGGTTTATCGGTATAATACTATGTGGCGGGGACTGAGTCAGTACTAAAAGTTACAGCAGTTAGCGGCAAATTCCGCAAATTTTTTAGCGGTTTTTCAGTTTAGCGTTATAAAAGTTAACTTTTCAGTTTGCGGATTAATGGTCATTGAAGCTAACTTTTCGGTTAGCTGTGCACACCACTGGTGGTTAGTAGTGTAGAGTTAGGTATACTAAGGGGGAACCTTTGTACGGTAACCTGGGGGGACCGGAAGGGGGAGTGCATTAATAAAGGGTACACCAGTACCAACTGTATACAGGCGTTGTCCTCTCTGATTGAAAGATAATAATATTGGCACGGCCAACTGAACATGGTGTCAGAAGTTAAGTCGGATGTTTATTATGATTAAAAAGTTTTAGTGTACCAGTGTTTAGATAGGTAGAGCGTGCTGTTTTGGAGTGCACTTTCGACGCGAGTTGATCGCACCAACAAGGTCAAGTGAACCCTCTATGCTAAACGAGTTAGCATACCTGACACGGCAGCAGCATGGCTAACTACCGGGTTTCTCCTCCCGAGAAGTTTTCGTTCAAGCCCGAAGACTGGATGAAATGGATCAAAAGATTCGAAAGATTCCGCATCGCTTCTGGACTAGGGGAAGAAGATGAAGTGAATCAGGTGAATGCTTTAATATACTCGATGGGGGAAGAAGCGGAGGACATCTTACTTTCCCTGCACTTAACGCCTGCACAATCAACAAAATATGACACAGTTGTAGACAAATTGGACGGACACTTTGTAGCTCGCAGGAATGTAATAATTGAGAGGGCCAGATTCAATATGAGAATACAGGAAGTTGGCGAGTCTGTAGACAGCTTTTACACCGCACTGCATTGCCTCGCAGAACACTGCGGATATGGCGCTCTGCAGGATGAAATGGTGAGAGATCGTCTTGTCGTGGGCCTGAGAGACAAAAAATTGTCAGAACAATTGCAATTGGACTCTAAATTAACGATGGACACTGCAATTGAAAAAGCACGGCAAAGTGAAAGCGTCAAAAAGCAGCTTACAATGCTGAATACGAACTTTAAAGCAGAAGCATGCAACACGCAGGTGGACAGTGTGCAATCACGCAGTGCCAGCGCCACGGGCTTCAGGAAGGAGCAACAAAAGACCAAACTGCCATTTCAAAAGACCGGTCATGGTCAGGATAAAAATGCACAATGCACGAGATGCGGAGACTCTCGAGGGCATCATCCACAGCAATGTCCAGTGAGAGACGCAGTGTGCAACCAATGCAAAAAGAAAGGACATTACGCTCGAGTGTGCAAAACAAAAAAGAGACAAGCGGTGAATGTAGCAGCAGTGGCTGAGTACTGCGATGAGTACAGCGACGAGGACGTCGCGTTTCTAGGCTCTGTGTCCAAGGATGCAGGGGCCAACCCATGGATGACTGAAGTGAAAGTGGACAACCTGTTGTGTGGGCCGCTGAAGAGGAGGTACTGCTGGCCCACCACCACCAGAGGGCGCCCTGCCTGGAGTGCGGGCACCAGTTCCGATCGCGTTCCGCCCTCCCCACGCTCCACGGCCCCTGCGCCTCGTGTGGTTACAGCTCCCCCTGCTGACGAAGCTATGGACACGAGCAGGGCCACATTTAGAGCACCAAGTAGACAGAGGAGGCTGGACCGCGGGGCGTGTTTTGTTTGTGGCTCGATAGAGCATCAATTGAGAGACTGCCCCGAGCGGTTAAACACCAACGCCCGCCCCTAGAGACTGGGCTAGGGGTGGGCCGAGACATTCACGTGGGACACACCCACATTGCTACACAACTCCCAGTTACAATCCTGTATGAGGATTTAACCCTGAAGGCCCCAGCACTGGTGGACACGGGCTCTGAAGGGAATCTGTTGGACAGCAGATGGGCCAGGGAGATAGGGCTCCCTCTGGTGGCTCTTACCTCACCTGTGAGGTACGAGCACTAGATGGCTCCCTCCTCCCTCCAATCACACATAGGACACCACCTGTAACTCTGGTGGTGTCAGGAAATCACCGGGAGGAGATCGAGTTTTTTGTGACTCCAACTACCTCCCGTGTGATCTTGGGGTTTCCCTGGATGTTGAAACACAATCCCCGGATCGACTGGCCGTCCGGGGTAGTGGTTCAGTGGAGCGAGACCTGCCATCGGGTATGTTTAGGTTCCTCGGTACCCCTCGGTTCCCAGGCTAAGGAGGAGGTCAGAGTCCCACCCAATCTAGGGACGGTGCCGGTGGAGTACCACGACCTTGTGGATGTGTTCAACAAGGATCTGGCACTCACCCTTCCCCCCCACCGTCCGTACAATTGTGCCATTGATTTGGTTCCAGGCGGTGAGTTCCCGTCCAGCAGGCTGTACAACCTCTCACGGCCTGAGCGCGAATCAATGGAGACCTACATCCGGGACTCTTTAGCCGCCGGGTTGATCCGGAATTCCACCTCCCCGATGGTTTCTTTTTTGTGGGTAAAAAAGACGGCGGACTTCGTCCATGCATTGATTACAGGGGACTGAACGAAATCACGGTTCGTAATCGATACCCGTTGCCCCTGTTGGATTCGGTGTTCACGCCCCTGCATGGAGCCCGAATATTCACCAAGCTAGATCTTAGAAATGCGTATCACCTGGTTCGGATCCGGAAGGGAGACGAGTGGAAGACGGCATTTAACACAGCTTTAGGCCATATTGAGTACCTGGTCATGCCGTTCGGTCTTACAAACGCCCCTGCGACGTTCCAAGCTTTGGTTAATGATGTCTTGCGGGATTTCCTGCACCGATTCGTCTTCGTATATCTAGACGATATACTCATCTTTTCTCCGGATCCTGAGACTCATGTCCGGCATGTACGTCAGGTCCTGCAGCGGTTGTTGGAGAACCGGCTGTTTGTGAAGGGCGAGAAGTGTGAGTTCCACCGCACATCTTTGTCCTTCCTGGGATTTATCATCTCCTCCAACTCCGTCGCTCCTGATCCGGCCAAGGTTGCGGCGGTGAGAGACTGGCCCCAACCCACAAGCCGTAGGAAGCTGCAACAGTTCCTCGGCTTTGCTAATTTCTACAGGAGGTTCATTAAGGGCCTTCACCTGGTCGGATCGTTGCGATGCCGCGTTCAAGGAGTTGAAACGGCGCTTCTCGTCTGCACCAGTTCAGCCCGATCCTAGCCGCCAGTTAGTGGTTGAAGTGGACGCCTCGGACTCAGGGATAGGAGCTGTGCTGTCCCAGAGCGGGAAGACCGATAAGGTCCTTCACCCGTGTGCCTATTTTTCCCGCAGGTTGACCCCGGCTGAACGGAACTATGACGTCGGCAATTGAGAACTCCTTGCGGTGAAAGAGGCTCTTGAAGAGTGGAGACATCTGTTGGAGGGAACGTCCGTGCCATTTACGGTTTTCACTGACCACCGGAACCTGGAGTATATCAGGACCGCCAAGCGGCTGAATCCCAGGCAAGCCCGCTGGTCACTGTTCTTCGGCCGTTTTGACTTCCGGATCACCTACCGTCCCGGGACCAAAAACCAGAGATCGGATGCTTTGTCCCGGGTACATGAAGACGAAGTCAAAACGGAGTTGTCGGATCCACCGGAACCCATCATCCCGGAGTCCACTATTGTGGCCACCCTCACCTGGGACGTAGAGAGAACCGTCCGGGAGGCCCTGGCACGAAGCCCGGACCCCGGAACTGGGCCGAAGAATAGACTCTACGTCCCACCAGAAGCTAGGGCTGCAGTCCTGGACTTCTGTCACGGCTCTAAGCTCTCCTGTCATCCAGGGGTGCGAAGAACCGTGGCAGTTGTCCGGCAGCGCTTCTGGAGGGCGTCCCTAGAGGCCGACGTCCGGGACTATATCCAGGCCTGTACCATCTGCGCCAGGGGCAAGGCCGACCATCGCAAGGCCTCGGGATTGCTACAGCCGCTGCCCGTGCCTCATCGCCCCTGGTCCCACATCGGCCTGGATTTTGTCACAGGCCTCCCGCCGTCCCAGGGCAACACCACCATTCTCACGATAGTGGACCGATTCTCCAAGGCGGCCCACTTCGTGGCCCTCCCGAAGCTCCCAACAGCCCAGGAGACAGCGGACCTCCTGGTCCACCACGTCGTCCGGCTGCATGGGATCCCAACAGACATCGTCTCCGATCGCGGTCCCCAGTTCTCCTCGCACGTCTGGAGGAGCTTCTGCCGAGAACTGGGGGCCACGGTCAGTCTCTCATCCGGGTATCATCCCCAAACCAACAGGCAAGCAGAACGGGCCAATCAAGAGATGGAGCAGACCCTGCGTTGCGTGACAGCCGCGCACCCGGCGGCCTGGAGTACCCATCTGGCCTGGATCGAGTACGCCCACAACAGCCAAGTGTCGTCCGCCACCGACCTCTCCCCTTTTGAGGTGTGTCTGGGGTATCAGCCCCCGTTGTTCCCGGTGGTTGAGGGAGAGGTCGGTGTGCCCTCGGTCCAGGCCCACCTGCGGAAGTGCCGTCGGGTGTGGCGTGCCGCCCATTCTGCTTTGCTGAGGGCCCGGATGAGGACAAAGGCCCATGCAGACCGGCGGCGGACCCCGGCTCCTACGTATCGTCCTGGGCAGGAGGTGTGGTTGTCAACCAAGGACATTCCACTGCAAGTGGCCTCCTCAAAACTACAGGAACGGTACATAGGCCCATTTAAAATTCTCAAGGTCATCAGTCCCGCCGCAGTGAGGCTTCAGCTTCCGGCCTCACTGCGGATCCATCCCGTGTTCCACGTGTCCAGGATTAAACCGCATCACACCTCACCCCTCTGCACTCCGGGTCTGACACCACCTCCTGCCCGGATCATCGATGGCGAGCCAGCTTGGACAGTGCGCCGGCTTTTGGATGTCCGACGGATGGGCCGGGGCTTCCAGTATTTGGTGGACTGGGAGGGGTACGGCCCCGAAGAATGCTCCTGGGTGAAGAAGAGCTTCATCCTGGACCCGGCCCTCCTGGCCGACTTCTACCGCCGCCACCCGGACAAGCCCGGTCGGGCGCCAGGAGGCGCCCGTTGAGGGGGGGATCCTGTTGTGTGGGCCGCTGAAGAGGAGGTACTGCTGGCCCACCACCACCAGAGGGCGCCCTGCCTGGAGTGCGGGCTCCAGGCACCAGAGGGCGCTGCCGCCTCACAGGAGCAGCCGGGGTGACAGCTGTCACTTATCACCGACGACAGCTGTCATCAATCATCGGATCTACAGTGGTATATCAGCAAGACGGCATCTCCACCTCATGGCCGAGATATCGTTCTACCTGAAAGGTAATATCCTCAGCCTGACTGCTTGATAGAAAGCCTTTTTGTGATTTTTGTGAGTGATAACAGACTTTTTCTCCAACGAGAGGTGGAGGTAGCTTCCCTGCCGTGCAGATTGCTGGGTGCAGACGCACCCACGTTTAACTGTGTTTTTGTTCCTCGCCAGCAGTACCAGGTCCGACACGCGGAGGCAATGGCCACCTGGGAGTTCGGGACTTGGCGGCTCCAGTATTCCCGGGGTCTGGTGGCGGAGGAAATCGTGTGGTTCCGGTTCTGCTTTGGACAGGCGTCTCCTATCCTCGAGCCTGCCCACACGACACCTTGTAATTTGGCCTTTTGATCTATTGTGTGATCTGTTGTGTTTGTTGTGCATGTTCGCAACAGTAAAGTGTTGTTATTTGACCTATTCCATTGTCCGTTCATTTGCGCCCCCTGTTGTGGGTCCGTGTACTTACACTTTCCCAACACAACCACAAAGCAGTGTTTAAAATAGACACTGGAGCCGACATTACAGCAGTCCCAGAACAATTGTACGTCCAGGGTCAGTTCAGCAAGCTGGCCAGAGCAACAAAGATCCTCTATGGACCAGGAGGGATACCATTAAAGCTGAAAGGAAAATTCACAGCCACCCTCAGCAACGGCAAGCACAGCACACGTGAGGAGGTGTATGTCGTGGAAGGACTTCGCACACCACTCCTCAGTGGAGCAGCTGCCATGACACTTCAGCTGGTCGCCATAGTGAACAACATCAGCCTAGACAGCGCAGAGACTGCGAAAAGTGAGTTCCCAATGCTTTTCTCTGGGCTAGGGAAAATGGAGAGGGGAGTACACCATCGTACTGAAGCCAGGTGCAAAGCCCTTTTCCCTCTCCACGCCACGTCGCATATCACTCCCTCTCATGCCAAAGGTCAAAGAGGAGCTGAGTCGTATGGAGCAGCAAGGAGTGATTTCAAAGGTGGAGGAGCCAACAGCATGGTGTGCACCTATGGTCGTGGTGCCCAAGAGCACAGGAAAGGTCAGAATCTGCACAGACCTCACAGAGCTGAACAAGTCAGTGATGAGGGAGAAACATCCATTGCCGTCCGTCGAACACACATTAGGACAGCTGGCCAGCGCCAGGGTTTTCTCAAAACTCGATGCCAAATCAGGATTCTGGCAGATTCCGCTTTCCAAAGAGTCCTCTCTCCTCACCACGTTCATCACACCGTTTGGGCGGTATTGCTACAATCGCCTGTGTTTTGGGATCTCGTCTGCTCCAGAACACTTCCAAAAGCGCATGTCTCACATCCTGGAAGGACTGGAAGGGGTTCTGTGTCAGATGTGCTCATCTGGGGAGCGACGCAGACAGAGCACGACGAGAGGCTGAGCCGACCCCAACAAGGTGAGCGCTGTGAAAGCCATGGCAGAGCCCAGCAACGTCAGTGAGGTTAGGCGCCTTCTGGGGATGACCAACCACCTGGTTAAATTCCTGCCTCACCTAGCTGAGAAGACACGTCCCCTCCGAGACCTGTTGAGGAAATCCAACATGTGGGCCTGGGGGCCCCAGCAGCAACAAGCCTTCGACAAAATCAAAGAAGAGCTGACAACACCACCGGGTCTTGCCCTATATGACCCGAATGCTGAGACGCTTGTCTCAGACCTGTTTCAGACTGATAGCGACAAACATTACCTGGTCATTGTGGATTATCTTTCAAGATTTTTTGAAGTAGCCAAACTCACCCACACCACATCTGAGGCCGTGATCGAACACTTCAAATCCATCTTCGCACGTCATGGCATACCAGACGTGGTGCGCTCAGACAATGGGCCACAATTCGCATCGGAGCACTTCAGGAGATTCGCACAGGAGTGGGGCTTCGACCATGTGACGTCCAGTCCCCACTTCCCTCAGAGCAACGGGGAGGCGGAGCGGGCCATAAGGACAATCAAAGCTCTCCTAAAGAAAGTGAGGGATCCTTACCTTGCTCTCATGGCCTACCGCGCTGCTCCTCTTGCAAATGGACATAGTCCAGCCGAGCTCCTCATGGGCAGAAAAATTCGAACGCCTGTCCCTGTCATCCCATCCCAGCTTAAACCAGGCTGGACTGACATGGACAATCTGAGGAGAACCGAACTCAGATACAAAATGAAACAAAAAGAGAACTACGATCGCCGCCACAGAGCACACAACATGCCACCCCTGCAGGAAGGTGACCACGTCTGGGTCAAAGACATCCTGGAGAGGGGCCCTGTGGTGTCTCACACGGGCACGCCAAGGTCCTACATGATTGAGACACCAAGGGGCACTCTGCGACGGAACCGGTACCATCTGTCTCCCACCCCTACAGCACCACCATCTCCCACCATCCTACAGCCAGACACACAGGGAGAAGACACACCAGCAGGCGTGCACACACCTGCCGCACCAGCATCCGGGAGTGATTCTGGTCAGCAGACGCTTCCTACAGGGAGACGTGTCGCCACCAGAGTGAGCGGACCTCCAGTGTACCTGAAGGACTACGTTTGCAAATAGACTGGAGGTTTGGGAAAAAAAAAAAAAAAAGAAAATGGAAAAAAAAAAGAAAAAGATCTGGAAAAACAAAAAGTGTTTATGTAACCACTTGTTAATGTTGAATGGGTTTACTGTTAACCCATTAAGGTTTATTTCAGATTTATATGGTTACAAAAAGAGTTAAAGAATGTTTACTGTTATGGTGAGGACCATTTTTGACATTACCAACTGTATACAGGCATTGTCCTCTCTGATTGAAAGATAATAATATTGGCACGGCCAACTGAACAAGTAGGATGACTTTGAAGATGAAGAAGAGGAAGAGAATGAGATCTGAACCAAGGATCAGATGGTGGTGGAACCTGAAGGAGTTAGAATGCTGCATGAAATTCAGGAAGGAGGTGAGAAATGCAATTGGGAGGAGCCAAAATATGTGTCAAGTATTCTTATGATTAATTTACCATTTAAGTTATCAAATGTCAGTAAATAGTTTTCAGACAGACATTATCCATGATGGACAGCTGTTTTGCAGCTTCCTCTTCCCAGTTATTTGTGCCTGTGGCTCCAGATTTGTTTTCAGTCTACAGACAACTGCAGACTGACCCACGACCTTTCATAAAATATATGCACATATATATGTTCTGGTATTTACAACAGCACACCTTCTTTCCTGTTCGGGATCAAAAGACTCAGTAAAGACATTTACAAAAGGGAGACCTTTCCTACTATTCCTACTAAGTATTTACAAACATTATTTAGAAAAAGTGTATCTTTTTTCCTGTAGAGATATTTACAAGAGACACATCTTCCCTGCAAAGTTATTTACAAAAAACAGATTTTCCAATAACCGGTATTTGTAAAAGGTGCATCTTTCATGTTAGGGTTTTATAACACACATTCTCTCTCTCTCTCTCTTCCAGTTCTGTGATAAATGTTTGGTTTTCCCTGTCATTTGCGCTTAAAAGCATACTGGAGAGAAAAAAAAGTTTATCACAGGTGCTACACCTCTTCTAGATAACCCTCTCAACGTGTCATCTTCATAATTGCTTGTGAACTTGCTGAATCGACACCATTCACATCCTCGCTAGCTGTTGTTTACATGTCTTTGAAACGCTGGTGTCGCCGGCCAAACGGTCCCCCCCTAAAAATCGGTCTGCCCTGCCTTCACTGGACATACGTCATTTCTGAGCTTCAGCCGCGGTTCACTGATTATCACCTCATTTCTGCTTCAAACTGCACTCCAGTCATCATCTATCTCAGCGACAGATATCTGAAGCTTTTGTACAACAATCATTTCCACATAAATTCAGCATCACATCCCAGAATGAGGTGACTGACTGCTGTGCCCAGGAAGCTATTGTATCTGAAATGACAAAGTCCAAAATCTATGCCATCATGACAGACGAGGCAAGGGATGAAAAATCAGAGCAGTTTGAGGGGGCAGTGAAGGAACGTTTCCTAGCACTTGCAGAGATAAAATCTTTTGATGCCCAGTCCACTGCAAATGAGTTGCAGCAGCAGATTCAAAACAATGGTTTTGCAGAGCTTCAGTGTGTCGCACAAACATAGGATGGTGCAGCTGTCATGAGTGGGTCCACTGGAGGTGTTCAAGCACATTTTTAGAAGGCTCCATCCTGAAGCATAAACTGGTGTTGTGCCATACTTACCAGGCCATCCCAGAGGCTGTGGAGCTTTTCAGCTTGTTGGAGGGTGTGTAGTTTTTCTTCTGCGCCTCCTTACTGAATCATGGAGGCTCTGACAAGGCTTGGATTGACAACAGTTGAGCTTGTGAAACTTTCCAATACTAGCTGAGCATGTCAGTTGCGATCAACCAGTGCAGTTCTTGAGCCCATTGTTTACCATTTTGGAGTGCCTTTCTGCCATTAGATCCCCCATAGCTGTTGGTCTCAGAGCAAAGCTCTATAAGTTCTCAGCAGTCTGTGCACTACTGATGTTTCAGTCACTTCTGTCTGTAACTGAAGGACTCCACAAGCTCTTTTAGAAAAAGACTTTAGACCTGGCAGAAGCGTTGATCTGCAAACAAGCATGTGTGACACACTTAAGTGCAAAAGCACACTTGCAGAGATGCATTTGCCATGGAGCTGTATGAGAGAATCAAAGTCCTGTAGTACACCCACACAATCCCTGTACCAGATGCCAAGACAAGGTATCCACCTGGGCCTTGTTTCACTCATGGTTAGTGGTTGGGTGAAGCCATTTATTGTCAAACAACTATCTTTTGTGGTAGCTGTGGACGAGGCTGTCTGATGGTAAAGCTGCCATTGAACATGTCTTGGACTTTACATCAATTACAAAGAAATACAAACAGTTTGTCACTCTGGTAAATCTGCATGGAGTAGACAGTTCTCAAACACTGAGTGACTGCGCAAGAAGAGGAGTGAGGAAAGCCACCAAGACACCCAGACAACCCAGAAGAAGTTATAGGCTTATGTGGCCGTGAATGGAGAAATTGTGCACAATGCAAACTGCATTTTGCATAAACAGATCAAATCTAGACTTGCATCTCAGATGTACCTTCTGGCAATTTGTAGCTAAACTTTCAGGTCTTCTTTTTAAGAAACTCCTCCTCTATACCATTTCATCATGAAGCTGTATAACTATGCAACTATAGTGGTTCTTTTTCTTTCCTCCTCTCGCTCCACTCCCAAACAGTTGGTGGCGGTAATTCACCGAGTCGGTTTGCAAACCGCCAAATACTTGACAGAAGAAGAGTCTATTTCCAGTGACTGACTCGTGCCACACATGAAGTCAGATGGTTCAAGTTATGTCGAAAGCGAGTACGTACTTTATCACTTTTTGTTACATGTATTCATTATTTGTGAAACAATTGTAGGTTGTGTTACATGGCTTTTGTCTGTTCCACTGTACAGAACAAAAACGAGCGAAACGTCTGGGCTTCACTGGGAAAATTAAGGTAAGCCTTAACTGGCAAATGCTAATAATTTGGTTGTTTTTTGTTTTTTTGGCGTGGCTATTTGTAACGTAGCCCTATTAATCATCCTAAATTGTATACATACGCAGCGCATCTTTGTTGTGGTTAAGGCTGTGTTTAGGGGTTATTGCTGTGGTAAGGGATAGAGTTTGTGCTGTATGTTAACATAAATACTGTATATGTGCAAGTACGTAGTCACCTAAGAGACGCTGCGTAACCATAGAAACTCACGGAGCATGAGGCTACAAACTCGATCCCTTACCATAGCGATATCCCTTACCTCTTTTTTCTTTCCATAAAGTTGCTATCCATGTGTAACAGTGTTATCTGTACATGGAGCGGGACTGGGTTCGAATCCCAGTCATGTTAAAGTTTTACTTTTTTTCTTCTACTTCAGGTATAAATGCATATATAACTGCAACATGTGATCGGTTTCTATATGACCAAAATAGGAGCTGTGTGTGAGTTCTCAGCATCACATCTGACCTGGTCCCAGTGGGTGTAGGACTCTGACAGGGCTGTCCCTTGCAATGTTGGGCAGGTTGGGAAGAAATCTTCTTCTCTACAAGAGTCAAGACAGAAGTCAGACTACCAGAGCAAGAATTTTAGCTGAGGAAGCTTCTGCGATTTGAAGCGAAACGTCCTCGCATCAAGCAACCCAATCCAGTCGAAGATTCAAGCTTCTCTATTATAGTTTGTAGTTACTTCTTACTACTACTACTACTACTACATCCAGTTTTATTTGTCATCTGCTGCGGGTGTCCCAGGTTCTGGGGTAGGCAGCAGGCAGCTATGTCTCACACCAGCTGTCCAGGCATCTCTGTCCAGTGATAGGGCTGTCACGATTAGGAATTTCTGGAGACGATTAATTGTCAGACAAATAATTGCGATTGACGAATATGTTGTCTATTTTTTTCTTTTTTTCCCTTCTTTATATTCTACTATTGTAGTATAATTACACAACTCTGGAAGAATGTTTGGCTTCTGTGAGTGGAGAAACTGGGAATGGTGCAACATTTTTATTTTTAATCTTCATTTTACATACAGTCCCAACTTTTTCTGAATTGTGGTTGTTTCTGTTGCATTTCTGGAATTGTTTCTCCTCATCAGTCACGTTTTGTGCTTAAACACCGCATTAAGCTCAAGATTGAACAAATAAATACCTTTGAAAAATAACAGCTGTTAAAGTTCAGAGTTCTCACCTGCTTTTTGTGATCTGTGCGTCTGAACATTGTTTTTTTTTTTTTTGTGGCTCAGTTCATTCATATATTCTCATTTTTTAAATATGTTTTTAAAGATATTTGACCGTTTATTTCATCTCATGATCTCATAAATTCAACATACGACGCGCACATGGTGTGAACAGGACGGTAACGGCAGAATCACACCTTTAGAGAAAGTTCAGAGAGAAGTAAAGGCAGCTTCACGTTTTCGTTCTGTTAACATGTTCACTCGGGTTAAAATCCTCTCTCTGCTCCGCACTCGCCGCGCACTGAACGTGTCGCGCCTGCATTCAGGAATGTCCCTCACCCACCCCCTCCCTCGCAGTCTGCAGCCTGTTAACTCCGCGCGCGCGCGCACACACAGGCACAGACACACACACCGACAGCTCTGCATTTTAGACGGCTTTTGAAGAAGACGGCACTGTTTTAATCGGCCGTCAGCCTCCTTGTTATTGTCCCGCCTTAAGACGAGAGCAAGGCTGCAGCACAATGACATCAGATTCTGAGTCGTTTTATGCTTTGTGGATAAAATAAATAATTCACGGTAATCGCGAATATGAAAAATAATCGCGATTGACGAATATTGTAATAATTGTGACAGCCCTATCCAGCGGGTCAGTACTGTCCATGTTGCAGTCTTTGATGTCAATTCTCACACATCGGCCATGTCTTCTGAGGTCTGCCACGCCCTCGGCGACCCGGAATCTCTGTATCCATGACAGAGTTGATGCACGATGACGCCCGTTTCACATGCCCATACCATCTTAGCCGCCGGGTATGTAGCGCTGCTCGACCCCCAGCTTTGCATGGAGCGCAGAAGAGGAGATATCATCCTGTGGTTTTACGCTGTAGATCCATCGTATCATGGATATCTTCCCTCAGGTCTTTAGCGAGATGTGTTTGGACGTAAGAATAGGGAGGAGTTTCTTGAACTTTTCTCATGCTGTAGTGCATCTGGCGATGATGCCAAGCTTGCAACCTTCTCCGGCACATAGCACATCACCGAGATAGCAGAAGCTGGGTTCCACATCGAGCATGGTCCCATCCACATCGACCTGGCTAACTGGTCTCTCATCAATTGAGTGAGCCAAAAAGTACTTCCAAAAAGTAACTGAGTTGCAGCATTATAAAAGTAACTGGTTACTAAGGAAAGTAACTATTGCATTATTTAAAAAAAAAAGTTAAAATATGTCAATGAATTTGGATCCCTCCCCCAAAGAACTTTGATTTCAACTGTATGGTCAGTTATTTATAATAAAACTGAATATTACATATGTTTATTGAATTAAATTAACACAGACATAGACAACATAGAATTATTAACAGTAGGGCTGAAACGATTCGTCGAGTAACTCGAATAATTCGAGTACAAAAAATGCTCGAGGCAAATTCTGTGCCTTGAAGCTCTGTTTAACATTGTAGTACATATGCTAGGCCTGTGTGTGGCGCTGTAATTTCCCCAGAAAAAAAAACCAGAAGACTACAGCATGCACATAAGCAGTGTAAGAGCTAATCAGTCTACACCAGAAGCTACAACTTTCCAACACAACACATAAAGTAAAATAAAGCCTTTTAAAAGAAAGAGGGTCCACGCTGATGATCTGAAATAGTTACTGTGCATTTTAAAGTGAAGCAGTGTGTTTGTGTATTTTTACAAAACACACGGTTTTGTTCACTGGCTGCTCTCCGCTCTACGTACACTTTAAGTCAATCAGTCAAAAACTGCCTTTATTCGGACTTGATCAGAGTTTTCATCGACAGGGTGCAGAGTGGATTTATCATTGTGGCTTTTGTGAAAAAGCTGCACTCCAGAACCCAGTTTTTTACAGGCTGTGCTCACCTTCACGTGCAGCCTGACTAGATTTAGGTATGTGACAAACGTCGCATTCTGCATCAGCTGACTTGGGCATTCAACAGTGGTGGCGCCATGAGCGTTTGTCCAGCAATGGTGTGCAGCAATGCTCTCTAAAACAATTATTTTGTTGTAATCTGTTGTATTTCATTCACTTACACACTTTCTGATGACGTAGTACACGTCTGCTGTGATTGGTGGAAAAAATTTTGGAACAGCCCATTTCACATCTGCACAATTTTTATTGGAAAATCGCTGTGTGTTCTCTTAATGAAAACCAGCATGGTTTTGATAAAAGGTGAGTAAAGTATTCCTTGTAAAGTAGATAGTATGTTTCTATAGATAGTAGTGAATAACTATGCAAAATTTGGTGAATATTGATTGACTCCCATGACTGCTATAGGGCCCCCAAAATAAGAGAGCTGCTCAAGCTCTCATGGCATCCATTTGTTGTTTGATTGCCTCTCAAATAAACATTATTTGTGAGCATTCTAGACTCCTAATTCAGTTGCAGAAGTTGAATTAAAATATGTAGATGGTATATTGTGGATTACCTTATTTATAATAAATTAGTAATAGCCAGATGGCTGGTAATTATGAATGCTGTATTTTCACATGGGGTACTCTCAGTCAGAGTGTTGGTCACGTGACCAATTTGGAGAAACCTGATTGCCCAGTTCCCTGTGTTTTGTAAACACTGCCATGTGATCTGTTCAGTTGACTGCTGCTTGGCATGGTTTCAATAATAAAATTGTGCTTTTTCAGGTCTGACAGTCATATTTGTTTGTTTTTAGATAAAGCTGTATTAAGCTTTAAAATGGTGTATTGTTTGTTGAAATTGTGCACAGTGCAAATACAAACACACACAAATTTGCTCACTCCAACGACCAAGACACTACATCAACAGCAATAGTCCAGGACTCTTAGGGAGAGCACTGGACTATTGATGTTGTTTAAAAACACAAAAATACTTTTTATCCAATTACTTGATTAAATACTTGCTAGAATGCTCTATTTAAAAAATATTCTATAGCTGCAGCCGTAATAAACAAAAAACATGGTACACTAATCTACATTACTTTAATGTTGCTGTGGGACAATTTAAGCCACCTTGACACTTGCACAAATTTGATTCCCACACTGTAAACTCATCGTAAACTGTTGTAAAGTGTGCGAGGCTGCCTGCCAGTGTGCAAAGAAAACTTTGAAATGCTCAAATTTTCTGGCACACAGATATTTTGTGCCACTTGCCTGAACTAGTTGTAAACATTGCGTAAACACTGCATGTCACTGCGTGTCGTTGCACGCAGGGCCTCGCGCAGTTTATAACAGTTTACAACAGTTTATGACAAATTTACTCATTGCCATGCAATCTTGTGTGTCAGTGCGGGGATCAAATTTATGCAAGTGTCAAGGTGGCTTTTCAAGCATACCATCCAATGACACGCATTGTCACAACGAATTGCACGACTGTTCGGAGCCAAAATTCATGCAAATGTCAAGGTGGCTTTACTTTTCTTAAAGCCACTTAACTTTACCTTTGTCAAATGTGGTAATATGTCAGTGAATTTGGATCCCTCCCCTGCCCCTTAATGAACTTTAAATTCATCTGTGTGATAGATGATTTGTAATAAAATTGAATATTAAATGTTGAATTAATTCAATGTACAAAAACATTGTACACTAATCTGCACCAATTTACTGTTGCCATAGGACAGTTTTGAAAACGTTTCATTCAAAATGAAAACGTTCTATCATGCTATAGATTTACAAATACAGTATTGATTGAATACTTGCGCATGATGTAATGATTAATACTACACTGAGGCTCGCCGTCGGAGGCTCTGAGCTTCCAAGTACCCAGGGCCACTACCTTGGACCGGGAGGACCAGTAACAAAATTAGTGCTACTGGTCCTGATCAGTAGGCTCAAAAAATATTTCTCTAATCCTGACGGGCGCAGCTGCTTTCTTTTGTTTTTGGGTAGTTGCCAGGTCTGCACTTTATAAATCAGACAGTTACTTTACAGTTACACTTTTCTTGCATCATGGGTGATTGTGGGAGAATGCCACCCTTTGGAGTAGTCCTGTTAATGAAGGTGTGTGTGTGACATCTGAGTGCCTGTCTGATTTTCCATTGTTTCTCCAGTAACCAATCAGTGTTTTGTTTTATTTGCGATTATTTAACTCATGCACTACATGGAGTGTCTGGTTGCCTTGTTGCACTGTGCTGATATTTAATTGACCAAATGGGCGGAAGTACTCGTACCTTACAACTAATTATATTTGGCACATTTTTCAAAAGGCTATAGATGGCCGAATGAGTGACGCTACAGGGAGGACAAAGCATCCTGTCAAGGACCACAGAAAACCAGAAGAAATCAGAACGCAAAGGGTAACTAGTTTTTTTCACACGCAAACAAGTATCTGGTACATTTTTTTTTTTTTTTTTTTAGATAAGCTACCTGTTTAATCCTTGTGTCTCTTTAGCTTCAGGATCTTCAAGAAAAGCAGAAGCTTTCCAGGGAACGTGAGCTGGTGAAGAGGAGGAATTTACAAAGCTTTCAGAATGACATCCTACAGAGGCAGAGAGCGTTTGAGCAGAGGGTAAAATATGAGTCTGTGGAGGTGAAAGGAGACGTGACACAATTGCTCCATCCTTTTACGTGTTGTAATCATTTATCCTTTTGTGTTTGCAGGAAGAAGAGATGCAGAGTTTAGAGAAACATTTTAATTTTGAAAATGAGAATTCAAGAAAGGCATATTACAGAGAATTCAGAAAGGTATGGTCGAAATATTTCATACCAAGATTTTGAATTTGTTTTCCTCCATTTCTCAGCTTAGTCAAAAGCCAGCAACAATCAGTACTCTCCATGAGTGATCTCCTCCAGTGGTTTGTTCCATTGAAAAGATTCCTTTTGCAACTAATTTTGTTGATTTTGTTTTTTATTTCTTAATATACTTGAGTTAATGAAGAAATTGTTTCAGCCTTCAAGCCTGCTATTCAGCAAACATTATACAAGTCTCTGAACAGTGATGGTAGTTTTCCACAAATTCCCAGAAATCCAGGTTTTTATATTTGTGGTGAATGTTTCCAGGATATTTTTGTTTTCCTGGCCCACGTCAGATTTAGTCTGTGGTCTTTTTTCATGATGCTTGTGTTTTGTAAAATGGCATGGAAACGTCTTTGATAGGACACCATAGTGGATATTAAGTCTCACCTTTTCATGTCACGATCCAAAACTGAAGGCTAATGCTTTTCCACATAGCAGCAAATGAGAGACACCATTACAGATTTTACCGTGAACTCCATGTTATGTTGAAACAACAAAGAAATGGATGGAAACGTTCTGCTGTAAGATTTAAAGTTTACCAAAGAGACAGTTACAGATTTTACCGTGAACTCCGCGTTATGTTGAAACGACAAAGAAATAGATGGAAACATTGGTCTGCTGTAAGATTTAAAGTTTACCAAAGAGACACAGTTACAGATTTTACTGTGAACTCCGCGTTATGTTGAAACAACAAAGAATTGGATGGAAACGTTGATCTGCTGTAAGATTTAAAGTTCACCAAAATGTGACCCAACTTTTTAAAATAATCGCTTATATAGAAAAGCTAACACTTTAATTTTATTAGGGGTCCAAGCTTGGTGGGGCTGGGGACAGCAGTTCCAAAACAAGGCTGGGAACATGTCTTTACACTTATTCACCTGCATGTGGCGCTGTAATAAAGAAAAATGCATTTTGCCCTGAAACATACTTTGCAAAAATCAGTCAGCAATCCAACAGTCAATCAAAATATATACATTCCCACAGTCTTTTAAGGGTAGTGAATGTTCTACAGTGGGCTATGCCTATTTCTGCTTGTCAATTTTTATGCAAAATTGCAACATATGTAAAACCTGTTTTTTCCAGCCTCTGCTTTTGTCATGAGTTTCATCTGCACCATAAGTTGCACATTCATTTAATGGACATGCACATGTTTATGTTAAGATGATTAAGTTCAGTAAACATGAAACATGGTCCAATGACACTGAAAAATTAACAACTAGAGACATTCATCACAAAATGCCCTGCGCGTGTATTATTTTCCATGCAATGTGCAGTAATATTTACTTGTATGGCTTGGGTATTTGGTTGAAGCCTTATGTGTTTGATGTAAACTGGGATATACAGTGGAAAAAATTGGAGATTGGCATAATATTTATTTAGAGGATGTGACAAACAGTGACCATAAAAAGTCTGTCACAGTCGCCAGCCTTCAAAACAAATGGAACCACTGGTGACCTTGAAATGGAGGTCAAGGTCACCGGCCTTCAAACCCATGCGAAGTACTCCTCCAAGGCATGTACCCACCAAGTATGAAGTTTCTACGAGCAAAAGGTGGCGAGCTATGTTGTGGCAAAGGATTTGACAGTTGTGACCATTGGTGACCTTGAAAGGTCAAGGTCACTGGCCTTCAAACCCATGCGAAGTATTCCTCCAAGGTATGTACCCACCAAATACATTGCGCTGAAGGATTTGACAGTTGTGACCACTGGTGACCTTCAAAAGTAGGTCAAGATCACTGGGCTTAGAACCCATGCAAAGTACTCCTGCAAGGCATGTACCCACCAAATATGAAGTTTTTGTGAGAAACTTCATATTTCATATCATCTGCCAAGAAGGGTGCAGGTTTTCTTTTGTAGCCACTGACTCCAGCAGGTGATTTCACTGACGAACTCATCCCATCTCCTCAAAGTGGTGTTAATCCTTTCCACTGGTTTATTTATTTATGGATTTGTTTCCTACTTGTTTGTACAGGTTTCCTCACCTGCCTTGCTGTTTTTAATGACAGGTAGTGGAGGCCTCAGATGTGATTTTGGAAGTTTTGGATGCACGTGACCCTCTTGGCTGCAGATGTCCTCAGGTGGAGCAGGCAGTCATTCAAAGTGGAACAAACAAGAAGATAGTTTTGGTCCTTAATAAAATTGGTTAGTCTAATGCATACATAAAAAGATGTTTGAGCTTTTTTTATTTTTTTGTAAGTTTTTTTAATTTAACTGTAAATCAAATAGCTGCATGAATTAGTGTTTGTCCTTGTCAAATGCTTGATGCTTAAAATTCTGATTGTACTTTCATTGTAGATCTTGTATCTAAGGAAATTGTGGAAAAGTGGATTCGGTATCTTCGTAATGAATTTCCTACTGTGGCTTTTAAGGCATCTACTCAGCAACAGAGCAAGAACTTGGTAAGCAATTAAACATTTATAATGTGACCATCTAAACTACAAATTAAATAAGATAGAGACAACTCTTGGTTTTTTCAACCTTCGCTCTCTGTCTCTCTCCCTCTCCTGGGAAAATATAGCTTGTGTATATTACATATCAACTTTTTCCTTGTATAGATGCAGCGTTTCATTCTTGTGTATAATCTGCACCCCAATATTTCAGATTAAAAAATAGGGAGAGAAGTGTGTTATGCACAAATAAATATGGTAGTTTTGCCCTTGACAGTACTTGTGTTCAGACTGAATACTGGACTGGTTACCATCATTTTTGTCTCTATTGAAAATTTCAACACAAGAACTTCCAAAAAACAATTGAAGGCCCAGCTTAAAAATCTGGAGTTTCCCTTTAAGGTATCCTGTAACATCCATTTTCTCAACAGCCATACTATATACAGTGAGGAAAATAAGTATTTGAACACCCTGTGATTTTGCAAGTTCTCCCACTTAGAAATCGTGGAGGGGTCTGAAATTTTCATCTTGGCTGCATGTCCACTGTGACAGACATAATCTAAAAAAAAAAAAATCCGGAAATCACAATGTATGATTTTTTTTATTTATTTTTTTTTTTTATAATTTATTTGTATGTTTCTGCTGCAAATAAGTATTTGAACACCTACCAACCAGCAAGAAGTCTGGCTCTCACAGACCTGTTAATTTTTCTTTAAGAAGCCCTCTTATTCTGCACTCTTTACCTGTATTAATCGCACCTGTTTGAACTTGTTACCTATATAAAAGACACCTGTTCACACACTCAATCAATCGCACTCCAACCTGTCCACCATAGCCAAGACCAAAGAGCTGTCTAAGGACACCAGGGACAAAACTGTAGACCTGCACAAGGCTGGGGTGGACTACAGGACAACAGGCAAGCAGCTTGGTAGAAGACAATAACTGTTATGATTATTTATTAAAAAGTGGAAGAAACACAAGATGACTGTCAATCTCCCTCGGTCTGGGATTCCATGCAAGATCTCACTTTGTGGGGTAAGGATGATTCTGAGAAAGCTCAGAACTACACAGGAGCACCTGGATGACCTGAAGAGAGCTGGGACCACAGTCACAAAGATTACATTAGTAACACATGATGCTGTCATGGTTTAAAATCCTGCAGGGTAGCAAGGTCCCCCTGCTCAAGCCAGCACATGTCCAGGCCCATTTGAAGTTCACCAGTGACCGTCTGGATGATCCAGAGGAGGCATGGGAGAAGGTCATGTGGTCAGATGAGACCAGAATAGAGCTTTTTGGAATCAGCTCCACTTACCATGTTTAGAGGATGAGAACCATCCCAACCGTGAAGCATGGGGGTGGAAACATCATACTCTGGGGGTGCTCTTCTGCAAAGGGGACAGTACGACTGCACCGTATTGAAGGGAGGATGGATGGGGCCATGTATTGCGAGATTTTGGCAAACAACCTCCTTCCCTCAGTAAGAGCATTGAAGATGGGTCATGGCTGGGTCTTCCAGCATGACAATGACCCCAAACACACAGCCAGGGCAACTAAGGAGGGGCTCCGTAAGAAGCATTTCAAGTTCCTGGAGTGGCCTGGCCAGTCTGCAGACCTGAACTCAATAGAAGATCTTTGGAGGGAGCTGAAACTCCAAACCTGAAAGATCTAGAAAAGATCTGTATGGAGGAGTGGACCAAAATCCCTGCTGTAGTGTGTGCAAACCTGGTGAAAAACTACAGGAAGCGTTTGACCTCTGTAATTGCAAACAAAGGCTACTGTAACAAATATTAACATTGATTTTCACAGGTGTTCAAATACTTATTTGAGTTGGACCTTGGAAAGAACAACTCAGTTTACACACACAGAAAATGATCATGCAGGAGACACTGAATTTCTTTTCCTGATCAGGAGAGAACAAACGAGTGAGTCCCTTCGTCAAGAACTGTCGTCTGCTCTGAAGGCCCCGCCCATTTGCTTCCCCTTTTTATTGAATATAGTTACATGCAAGCATATAGGAGTGACAATATCACAAAACAATGGAAAGACACAAAGTCTGGTCTCACGTTGATATGAAAAGTGTTATGGCTTTGAGCCGTCAGTCTCCTAGGCTTCCCATAATAATGTCCAGCCCTGAACCAGTGTGCCGGTCACACTGCTCTTCCCACAAGGCTGAACCGTTAATTAAAGATGCACATCTGCGCTTAGCAAAAACATAACTCTAGCAACACAGTCTGCACATTGACTAAGCCAAAGATCATCTGCTCACTTTCTCGTGTGGCAGTTTTAATGATTGCTTTAACAATGAGTAATTATTTAAAGGAATAATGGTACATGAACTCTCACAAATGCATATATGTATATATGAAAAACAGAGAACAAAATCAAAGACACAATCACAGAGAGTACATCAAAGTGAAGACATTAACAATCAAAGTAAAGACATTAATATTTGATAATAATATTGACAATATATATTGATAATATATAGAAAACCCTGTCACTTATTTTCCTCACTGTATATGAACTTTTTTCCCTTGTGACTCCTGCAGAAACGCAGTAATGTACCAGTGACACAAGCCACCACAGAACTTCTTAGTAGCAGTGCTTGTATCGGTGCAGACTGCCTGATGAAGTTGCTCGGAAACTATTGCCGCAACCTGGATATAAAGACGGCCATCACCGTAGGTGTTGTAGGTAAGAACAGAGTCTCGTCTTTAACTTAATTCTGTGTGTCATGCGAGTTTTACTAGATTTAAACAGGGATGAAAAATCTCAGCTTTTTCGTGAAATTCTGCTTTTTTGCCATTTGTCTGGGTCATTTTTGAGACGAGTGATCAGTAGCAGTCATTGCTGAAGTTAGTGTTTTTTATATCAGGCAGCTTGGGCAGCTATTTCTATAATGGGGCCGTGAGTGCGCTCATAATTGTTATTTTTTCCTTGTAAAAACCTTAAAGTGCATATGTCTGTGAGTAATACTTACCTTTTTATGTTAAACTGACCTGTTATGGTCTTCTGAAACAGCTGATAGATGTATTTTATAACTTAGAAACAGGAGCAATGCTAACACATTAGCATGTCTATGGCATTTTCAATGTTAAAGTTAGCATTAGAGTCAAATCCATTACAAATTGTAATATTCCTTTATTTATGCATTGTAATCATAACATTATAAAAAGTAAAGCAACAGGCAATATAAAGTTTGTTCCAAAAGGAGTGGGAAGAAGTCTAAAAATGAATAATAATATAAACTTACTGAATAATATTTCAATTTTTCAATTTTTTTTTCTTATTATTTTAACTTAGATGTGTTATGTACTAATTGTACAGTAAGTATTGCTACTGTTTTAACTATTGTGGATTAAAATTTTTGATACGTGCTTTTATGTACTATTGTACAAACTTTAATCACACAATAAATGTTATGTCACAGTGGCTTGCAAAATTATTCAGGCCCTTGGTATTTCACGCATTTTAATTTGTTTATGGCATTTCAAATACAGAAAGGCTTTTCAATATAAAAATTTCAAAAACGATCTTCCTTATACTCAAACTGAAAGTAAATCTCTACAACTTGATAGAAACTAATTAAAAATATAAAAGCTAAGATGATGGGTTCCATAAGTAATCAGCCCCTTTGGTATAATACCTGGAAATAATCAGTTTAATTGCCACTTTTCTTCAGACAAGTCATGGGATGGATACGTGAACATTTCCAAGTCACTGAATATGTCTTGAACTTTATTTACATTAGTTATGAAGAAATACAAACAATATGGCACTCTATAGTAAATCTGTGTGGAGTAGACAGTTCTCAGAAACTGAGTGACTGTGCAAGAAGGAAAAGAGTGAGGAAAGCCACCAAGACACCCACACAACCCAGAAGAAGTTATAGGCTTCTGTGACTGTGACTGGAAAAAATTGTGCACAGTGCATGTTTTGCATTTTGTATTACCAGTTATACAGCTTCATGATGAAGTGGCACAGAGGAGGGTTTTCTTTGACCAAGACATTAAATCTAGGGTTGCAACTCAGATGTACCTTCTGGCAAATTGTAGCTGAACTTTTCAATAAAATTCTCCCCAATAATTTTTGGTTTCAGCTTTTCTTGTTTTTCCACCACTTTCACCCCTGATTTAAACCTTTGCCACTCCTGTTTTGTAGGTTTTCCAAATGTAGGAAAGAGCAGTTTGATTAACAGTCTGAAGCGAGCACGGGCATGCAGTGTTGGAGCCACACCTGGTGTCACAAAGTAAGTATTAATTGTTGACCTTCTGGCATTGTGAAATCCTGCTTGTTTTCTGCCTGTTTAGCTGATGTGTCCCATTTATTTCAGGTGCCTTCAAGAGGTTCATTTGGACAAACACATTAAGCTTCTGGATTGTCCTGGCATTGTAATGGCAAATTCATCAACAGACGCAGCAATGATTCTTCGTAACTGTATAAAAATTGAACAGCTTGTAGATCCCCTTCCACCTGTGGAAGCCATTCTCCGACGCTGCAGCAAGGCACAGGTCTGTTATGGTTTCACATCCACTGACTCTTTAATTTACTGTATATGTTGCTCTGACAGCAATTTTACGGAACGTGCAGATCATGGAGCACTACAAAGTTCCAGACTTTCATTCAGCTCTGGAGTTCTTAGCATTGCTGGCTCGACGTCAGGGTAAACTGCGGAAGGGAGGACTGCCTGATACTGACAAAGCAGCAAAGAGTGTATTAATGGACTGGACAGGGTAGGTCAAGCAAGAATTCAGAGTTTGTTATCCATCTCTGCTCTTTACATTGTCTTATTCAGTTTGTTTTGTTGATCAGGGGAAGGATTAGCTACTTCACACACCCCCCAGAGACTCACAGTCTCCCCACACACATCAGCGCTGAGATTGTTTCAGAGATGGGAAAAGCTTTTGACTGGGATGAACTTGAAAAGGGAAATCAGGAGGTTATTGCAGGTGAGTTAAGGTTTTGTTTATTCCAATTTTCTTAACTAAGCTTTGTGATAACCACGGAGATGGTTTTGATTTAAAGTAGCGATGGACCAATGTGATCTCAAAGATGGCTAACAGTCCAAATAAAGTATATTTGGACTGATTTTCAAAGCACTATTAGGAATTTTCAAAGCTGAAGCTTCAAGCTTGAAAGCCCCTGGTTGTGGTTACTGATTGGATCTAATTATTTCAACATACAGTGCCCTCAAAAAAGTATTGGAACACTTGGTATGTCACACATTTTAATTTGTTTATACCATTTTAAATACAAAAATGATGAAAAATACAATAAATAAATAAAAATTATTAAATGATCTTCCTTAAACTCAAACTGAAAGTAAATCTCTACAACTTGATATAAATGAATTAAAAATATAAAAGCCAAGATGATGGGTTGCAGAAGCAATAGAACGTTTTGGTATAATATCTGTAAATCAGTTTTATTCCCAGTTTTCTTAAGATGTGAGGGGATGGATACATGAACTCGGATTTTATTTACATCATTTATGAAGAAATACAAACAGTATGGCACTCTGTGGTACATCTGTATGGAGTAGACAGTTTTCAAAAACTGAGTGACTGTGCAAGAAAGAGAAACTTGAGGAAAACCACCAACACACACAGACAACCCAGAAGAAGTTATAGGCTTCTCTGGCTGTGATTGGAGAAATGTGCATAGTGTTTGCATTTTGTATCATACCGCTTCATGATGAAGTGGTACAGATGAGGAGTTTCTTAAAAAGAAGACCTGAAAGTTTAGCTATAATTTGCCAGAAGGTACATCTGAGATCCAAGCCTAGATTTGATGTTTTGGTGAAAGAAAATCCTCCTCTGTACCACTTCTTAATCAACTTTCCAGAAGGACAACCATCTTTTCAGCAATCCACCAATCAGGCCTGCATGGTAGAGTGGCCAGACAGACGCCCCTCCTTAGTTAAAGGCACAGGGCAGCCCTCCTGGAGTTTGCCCAAAGGTACCTGAAGGACTCTCAGACCACCTGGTTTGATGAGAAGAAGATTGACTTTTTGGCGTGAATGCCATATGTCATGTTTGGAGGAAACCAGGCACCATCCCTACAGTGAAGCATGGTGGGGGCAGCATCATGCAGTGAGGATGTTTTTCAGCGTCAGGAACTGGGAGATTAGTCAGGATTGAGGGAAAGATGAATGCAGCAATGTACAGAGACATCCTGGATGAAAACCTGCTCCATAGCGTTCTTGACCTCAGACTTGGTGGGGAAAGTTTTTTTTTTTTTCATCTTTCAGCAGGACAATGACCCTAAGCACACAGCCAAGATATCAAAGTAGTGGCTTCAGGACAACTCTGTGAATGTCCACTAGTGGTCCAGTCAGAGCCCAGACCTGAATCTGCTTGAACAGCTCTGGAAAAATCTGAAAATGTATTGAGCAAAGGGTGTGAATATTCCTGTCCCTGAGTTTTTTTAGGTGTGTGTGTGTGTGTGTGTATATATGTATGTATGTGTATGTATGTATGTGTATATATGTATGTATGTGTGTATAGTAAAGTAAGTCCCTTCGGCTGCTCCCTTGTTTGCACTTGGGGTCGCCACAGCAAATCCAAGGTGGATCTGCATGTTTGAATTGGCACAAGTTTTACGCCGGATGCCCTTCCTGACGCAACTCCACATTACATGGAGAAATGTGGCAGGTGTGGGATTTGAACCCGGAACCTTCTGAACTGAAACCAAGCGCATTAACCACTTGGCCATCACCCCTGCCGATATATGTGTGTGTGTGTATGTGTATATATATATATATATATATATATATATATATATGTGTGTGTGTATGTGTGTGTATGTATATATACGAGGGCTGTGAGAAAAGTAACGGACCTTTTTATTTTTTTCAAAAACTATATGGATTTGATTCATATGTTTTTACGTCAACCAAGCTTGAACCTTCGTGCGCATGCGTGAGTTTTTCCACGCCTGTCGGTAGCGTCATTCGCCTGTGAGCACGCCTTGTGGGAGGAATGGTCCAGCCCCCTCGTCGGATTTTCATTGTCAGGAAATGGCGGAATGATTTGGGCTTTTTTTTCCATCAGAATTTTTTCAGAAACTGTTAGAGACAAGCAGCTGGAAACCATTCGAAAAATTTGTCTGGCTTTCGGTGAAAATTTTACGGGCTTCACAGAGAATAAGGAGTGTTACTACAGTTTTAAGGACGCCCCACAATGGTGCACGGCGCGCTGCGCTCCGAGCCGCCATCGAGAGGCAGAAAACACCACATCATTTCTAAACGGATGGCTGTGTGGAGCTGGGGCCGTCGTGAGCAATTTCTCTGGTTATCACAAGAGCTGGACATCAGCCATTTTCCGGCAGATTTCACTTTTAACAAGAGATTTTGTCATGGAAAGCTGCGCGGAGGCTTCGCGCGTCAGGACCGATTCGCTGATCGAGCGAGACAAAGGAACACCTCCGTTTCGGAGTGCCAGGGGACAAGTCGGGACATTCCCAGCTCTCCACAATTTCTCTTATACTCACTGGGCTGGTAAACATTGAAAGCCGAGATAGGCATGTCCCAACTTGCCCCCTGGCACTCCGAAACGGAGGTGTTTCTTTGTCTTTGTAAAATTTTCACCGAAAGCCAGATAAATTTTTCGAATGGTTTCCAGCTGCTTGTCTCTAACAGTTTCTGAAAAAATTCTGATGGAAAAAAAGCCCAAATCATTCTGCCATTTCCTCGCAATGAAACGACGACGAGAGGGGTGGACCAGTGCTCACTCAAAGCCTGCCCACAGGCGAATGACGCAACTGACAGGCGTGGAAAAACTCAAGCATGCGCACGAAAGTTCAAGCTTGGCTGACGTAAAAACATATGAATCAAATCCATATAGTTTTTGAAAAAAATAAAAAGGTACGACACTTTTCTCACAGACCTCGTGTGTATATATATATATATATATATATATATATATATATAAATTTGCAAAAACTTCAAAAACCTTTTTTCTTGTTGTCATAATGGTGTTGTGAGTAGAATTTACTCCATTTTTCAATAAGGCTGTAACATAACAAAATGTGGGAAAAGTGAAGCGCTGTTAATACTTTCCGGATGCACTGTATATGGTGGAGTGGGCATCCTGATGAACATAATATTGACTGCACACTCTTCTCACGCTTTCTACGCTTTGCAAACATAATACCCATTACTACATTGGATGATGTTGAAATTGAGGATGGCCCAGTGGTTGTTCAAGCAATAGCAACGATTTCATGTCTGCGACCTATAAAAAAAATGACTGACATTTATACAGTGAATGATTATTAGCATTATTAATGGATATTGGAGTCATCATATAAATGGCCTGACTTCTTCACGTGTGAATGTTTGTACTGTTCCATTGTTATGCCAGTCACATGGTAGAAAGGTCAACAACATGCCCACCATTGACTCACCACACATGATTTAGTTTGCTATTATGCAGATGTAGTACTAGAGAACTGACATGTTCAACTCTGTATAATGTGTCCTCCAACTGATTTCACATCTCTTCTGTCATTTCCTTCGGATAATGTCTGAACAAATTCTGGAATGCAGTGCAAATGTCAAAGACGCTCTATTACAACCCCTGGCAATAATTATGGAATCACCGGCCTCAGAGGATGTTCATTCAGTTGTTAATTTTGTAGAAAAAAAGCAGATCACAGACATGACACAAAACTAAAGTCATTTCAAATGGCAACTTTCTGGCTTTAAGAAACACTATAAGAAATCAGGAAAAAAAATTGTGGCAGTCAGTAACGGTTACTTTTTTAGACCAAGCAGAGGGAAAAAAATATGGACTCACTCCATTCTGAGGAATAAATTATGGAATCACCCTGTAAATCTTCATCCCCAAAACTAACACCTGCATCAAATCAGATCTGCTCGTTAGTCTGCATCTAAAAAGGAGTGATCGCACCTTGGAGAGCTGTTGCACCAAGTGGACTGACATGAATCATGGCTCCAACACGAGAGATGTCAATTGAAACAAAAGAGAGGATTATCAAACTCTTAAAAGAGGGTAAATCATCACGCAAAGTGGCAAAAGATGTTGGTTGTTCACAGTCAGCTGTGTCTAAACTCTGGACCAAATACAAACAACATGGGAAGGTTGTTAAAGGCAAACATACTGGTAGACCAAGGAAGACATCAAAGTGTCAAGACAGAAAACTTAAAGCAATATGTCTCAAAAATCGAAAATGCACAACAAAACAAATGAGGAACGAATGGGAGGAAACTGGAGTCAACCTCTGTGACCGAACTGTAAGAAACCGCCTAAAGGAAATGGGATTTACATACAGAAAAGCTAAACGAAAGCCATCATTAACACCTAAACAGAAAAAAACAAGGTTACAATGGGCTAAGGAAAAGCAATCGTGGACTGTGGATGACTGGATGAAAGTCATATTCAGCGATGAATCTCGAATCTGCATTGGGCAAGGTGATGATGCTGGAACTTTTGTTTGGTGCCGTTCCAATGAGATTTATAAAGATGACTGCCTGAAGAGAACATGTAAATTTCCACAGTCATTGATGATATGGGGCTGCATGTCAGGTAAAGGCACTGGGGAGATGGCTGTCATTACATCATCAATAAATGCACAAGTTTACATTGATATTTTGGACACTTTTCTTATCCCATCAATTGAAAGGATGTTTGGGGATGATGAAATCATTTTTCAAGATGATAATGCATCTTGCCATAGAGCAAAAACTGAAAACATTCCTTGCAAAAAGACACATAGGGTCAATGTCATGGCCTGCAAATAGTCCGGATCTTAATCCAATTGAAAATCTTTGGTGGAAGTTGAAGAAAATGGTCCATGACAAGGCTCCAACCTGCAAAGCTGATCTGGCAACAGCAATCAGAAAGTTGGAGCCAGATTGATGAAGAGTACTGTTTGTCACTCATTAAGTCCATGCCTCAGAGACTGCAAGCTGTTATAAAAGCCAGAGGTGGTGCAACAAAATACTAGTGATGTATTGGAGCGTTCTTTTGTTTTTCATCATTCCATAATTTATTCCTCAGAATTGAGTGATTCCATATTTTTTTCCCTCTGCTTGGTCTAAAAAAGTAACCGTTACTGACTACCACAAATTTTTTTCCTGATTTCTTACAGTGTTTCTTAAAGCCAGAAAGTTGCCATTTGAAATGACTTTAGTTTTGTGTCATGTCTGTGATCTGCTTTTTTTCTACAAAATTAAACAACTGAATGAACATCGTCCGAGGCCGGTGATTCCATAATTTTTGCCAGGGGTTGTATGTGCATATACGTTCTGAACACAACCTATAATCTTCTTCTTTGTCTTTCGGCTGCTCCCGTTAGGCGTCGCCACAGCAGATCAATCGTTTCCATCTCACCCTGTCCTCTATATCTTCCTCTGTCACACCAACCACATGCATGTCCTCCCTCAGCACATTCATAAACCTCCTCTTTGGCCTCCCTCTTCTCCTGCCTGGTGGCTCCATCCTCAGCATCCTTCTCCCTATATACCCTGGGTCCCTCCTCTGCATATGTCCAAACCATCTCAATCTCGCCTCTCTGACTTTGTCTCCACACCGTCCCACCTGAGCTGTCCTTCTGATATGTTCATTCCTAATCTTGTCCATTCTTGTCACTCCCAAAGAGAATCTCAACATCTTCAGCTCTGCCACCTCCAGCTCTGCCTCCTGTCTTTTTTGTTAATGCCACCGTCTCTAAACCGTACAACATAGCTGGTCTCACTACTGTCTTGTAAACTTTCCCCTTCACTCTTGCTGATATTCTTCGGTCACAAATCACTCCTGCCACCTTTCTCCACCCACTCCACCCTGCCTGCACTCTCTTCTTCACCTCTCTACCACACTCTCCATTACTTTGAACAGTTGACCCCAAATATTTAAACTCATCTACTTTCAGTACTTCTACTCCTTGTAACTGCACTATTCCTCTGGGCTCCCTCCCATTCACACACATGTACTCATTCTTGCTCCTACTGACTTTCATTCCCCTTCTCCACCTCTCCAGACTAGACTCAACTTGCTCTCTACTCTCACTACAGATCACAGTGTCATCTGCAAACATCATAGTCCATGGGGACTCCTGTCTGATCTCATCCGTCAACCTGTCCATCACCACTGCAAACAAAGGACTCAGAGCTGATCCTTGGTGTAACCCCACCTCCACCTTGAATGAGTCTGTCATTCCGACTGCGCATCTCACCGCTGTCACGCTATTCTTGTACATGTCCTGCACTACCCTAACCTACTTCTCTGCCACTCCAGACTTCCTCATACAATACAACAGCTCTTCACTTGGCACCCTATCATAAGATTTTTCTAAGTCCACAAACACACAATGTAACTCTTTCTGGCCTTCTCTGTACTTCTCGAACAGTATTCTCAGAGCAAACATTGCATCTGTAGTGCTCTTTCTCGGCATGAAACCATATTGCTGCTCACAGATCTTCACCTGTTTTCTAAGCCTAGCTTCTACTACTCTTTCCCATGACTTCATGCTGTGGCTGATCAACTTTATGCCTCTGTAGTTACTGCAGCTCTGCACATCACCCTTGTTCTTGAAAATAGGAACCAGCACACTTCGTCTCCACTCCTCAGGCATCCTCTCACTTTCCAAGATTTTATTAAACAATATGGTTAGAAACTCTACTTCCATCTCTCCTAGACATTTCCATGCCTCCACTGGAATGTCATCTGGACCAACTGCCTTTCCACTCTTCATCCTCTTCATAGCAGCCCTCACTTCTTCCTTACTAATCTCTTGTACTTCCTGATTTACTCTCACCACATCATCCAGCCTTTTCTCTTGCTCATTTTCTTTATTCATCAGCTCTTCAAAATATTCCCTCCACCTTCTCAGCACACACTCCTCACTTGTCAGCACATTACCACGTGCATCTTTTACCACCCTAACCTGCTGCACATCCTTTCCAGCTCTGTCCCTTTGTCTAGCCAATCGGTACAAGTCCTTTTCTCCTTCCTTACCATTCAACTTCTTGTACAGCTCGCAATATGCCTTTTCCTTCGCTTTTGCCACTTCTCTTTTCGCCTTACACCGCATCTCCTTGTACTCCTGTCTACTTTCTTCATCTCTCCAACTATCCCAAAACTTTTTCGCCAACCTCTTTTTCCATATGCTTTCCTGGACCTCTTCATTCTACCACCATGTCTCCTTGTCTTCCTTCCACTGTCCAGATGTCATACCCAGTACTGTTCTAGCTGTCTCCCTCACCACATCTGCAGTACTTTTCCAGTTGTCCAAAATTGCTTCCCCTCCAACCAGTGCTTCTCTTTCACACAACAGTTTTCCTCCTTCAGCTTCTAACATCTGATCCTTTATTGAGCTCTCACTCTCCTTCTTCTTTACCTCTAAAGTCACCCTACAAACAACCATCCTATGCTGTCTAACAACACTCTCTCCTGCCACCACCTTACAGTCTCTGATTTCTTTTAGTTTGCATCTCCTATAAAGAATGTAGTCCACCTGTGTGCACCTTCCTCCACTCTTATATGTTACCCTGTGCAAGTTTGACCGTTCAAATGACGGCAGGACGGCTCGATAGGCCGCGAAAGGTGAACCACGTTAGCGAGGGACCACTGTATTTATTTTAGGAGCAAAATGCGAATGAAAGGGTTGAAATACATTCTCGCCCACGTGCGCCCTTTTTATTTTTTTTCCTCCCACAATCAAATTTTAGGCACAATATACGAGCAAAACGCTCGCACTGCACAGCCCTGCTGTGCTCCTCCCTTTTCTTAAAGTAGGTATTCACCACAGCCATTTCCATCCGTTTTTGCAAAATCGACTACCATCTGTCCTTCCCCATTCCTATCCTTGACACCATATCTGCCCATTACTTCCTCATCACCTCTGTTCCCTTCACCAACATGCCCATTGAAGTCCTCTCCTATCACCACTCTTTCATGCTTGGGCACACTCTCCACCACATCATCTAATACACTCCAGAAATCTTGTTTCTCCTTCATCTCACAATCTACCTGTGGGGCATATGTACTGATTATATTCATTATCACCCCTTCAATTTCCAACTTCACACTCATCACCCTGTCAGACACTCGCTTAACCTCCAACACACTTTTAACATACTCTTCCTTTAAAATGACCCCAACACCATTTCTCTTCCTGTCCTCACCATGGTACAACAACTTGTACCCGCCGCCGATGCTCCTGCTCTTACTTCCCTTCCACTTGGTCTCTTGCACACACAATATGTCTACCTTTCTCCTCTCCATCATATCAGCCAGCTCTCTCCCTTTACCAGTCATACTACCAACATTTAAAGTCCCCACTGTCATTTCCACCCTTCTAGTTTTCTTCTATTCCCGCTGTTTTTGGAAACATTCTCCTCCTCTTCTTCATTGTCTTCGCCCAGCAGTAGCCCAGTTTCCACTGGCACCCTGTTGGGCAACAGCACCGGTGGCGGACGTTGTTAACCCAGGCCGCGACCAATCCGGGATGGAAATTAGATTCTTAGTCTGCATAGATTGGTTGGCTTGTTTTACTCCGGATGCCCTTCCTGACGCAACCCTCCTCATTTATCCGGGCTTGGGGCCGGCACTCAGAATGTACTGGCTGCACACCCCATGTGGCTGAGTTAACACAACCTATAATAAATAACGAAAACAAACTTAAAGTGTAGGTGACACAATATGTCATGTTTTTTGAGTATTGAAAACTAAAATTAAACAGTTTGAAATTCATCCTTTCTTGGTGTGCAGTTCCTGAAGGGACAAATATTTGGATTTTAAACTGTGCGCCACTTAAAACCAGGAACTTCCTGGCTGTTTCCAACATCATAGAAGGAGGAGGAAGTGACATCACCGCCAGAACCAATCATCTTAAAAGCCCCATTAATTTATGGATTTTTACAGGCTACTGACAGCCCCGTTTCCACCAATTGGTTCGGGTCAGTGCTGCACCGTGTTTTCGGTTAATTTTCACTGGTAGAATCCTTTTCATTGGCAGGTGAAACACTTTTATATTAATGAGTGCATGCACATGGTGTCGTGTGGATTCTCCACAGGGAGGCAAAACTGAGTATTTTCAATTATTTTATTTTATTGTTTTATGGGATAATTTCATCGCGTGCAGGCTGAGGCGGTATAAGTAGATGAGGAACTGGGACTCTACTAACTTGCAGCGCAAAGCGGCTAGTTAACAACAGAGACTCGATCCATCAGCCGCAATAATGGATTACAGCCGGCGCTGTAACCTGGCACCAAACTCCTGTGTGACAAATGGACATTTCTTCAACACAGAAGGAATTAAATTATTTTCAGGCGTCATTTTGTGGATAAGTTTTCAGATGATGTCATGGGAAACGGACAGTTAAGACATTTACGCCTTGTGTGAATGGTTTTAATATTTAATAATGTGTTTCGCTACTAACGTACAGTAGAAGGAAACAATATTTATTTTAAAAAATCTTATATTTTCAGTCCCTCATGTCATGTTTCAGATTTGAAATGTATGTAAATCTTTCTACGAAAGAAAAACATAAAAAATCCAGACTTCATCGCTTTTTCTGATGTCACAGATAGTAAAACTACTTCTTTTTTTTTTTTTCTTTTTTTTTTATCAGTTGATTACGACCAAAGAGCTGGAACACCCCCCCCCCCCCCCCCCCCCCGCAAAAAAAAAAGACAAAACAGTTTATCATGCCGAAATTGCCTACATTATTTATTTATTTGCTTTATAATCACCATTCTGTGTTCTGAACTCTGCCAGTATCATCACTGTTGTCAGACTGAAGGTTTTCCTCCAAGGTTTCATCTCCCTCGTTGTCATCTAAATAAGGCTAAAAACCATAAGGCTGTGATCTCACAACTTCTTCAGAAACACCTTTCACACTGGACTTAAAAAAAAAAAGAAAAAAAAAAAAGTCCACACTAGAAAAAAATTGTCCGAAAACAGCTCAACCTCCGCTGTGTTTACAATTGATTTGGGCTTGAATCAGCAGGTGCCATTCTGGTGATGACGTAGCAACAATATGGCCACAGCTGATGGCTGAAATAGAGCGCAGGCTTTAGACAGCTGTTGTTTATCCTTCACCTGCGCACTTGGACTTTTGTTCAGGATTTTTTTAAAATATTGGCATTTCATCACTTTTAGTGATTATTTGTGCATGTTTTGATGTCACCTACACTTTAACCTTCTTGGTTGAGAAATTGTGTGATTGGAAAATACAAATAATTAGTATTACAGGAGCTTGATTGAGGATATGGACACAGGTTATTTAATATCGTAGTTATTTTTTGCACAAATCAAAAATAGGCATCCGCATACTTGAAAATATAGTAAAAGCTACAGTAAAGTTTTTTGTTGTTGTTGTTGTTAATCATCTTTAATATGTTATATGTGAAGATGAGAGTAGTCTTTTAACCATGCAGGTAGGGGCCAAGTTCCTAAAACCATCTCCATGCTTCCAAAGCCAAAAATGTAGTTTACTTTTTTGTTGAAAATCTGAAGTAACTTGTTGTGTTTCAGATTCATCCTGTCCTGATGTCCAAATGGGATTCTGCATGGAAACGTCTGGGATGACACAGGGGGGCCAGAGCGAGCCGTGTTCTGACGTGCAACTGGAGGGGAGCTCCCAGGCAGAGCCACAATTTGAAGATGGAACTGAATCTATGGAAGACGACCAGAACTCGGAGGTGTGAAACAAAGAGATCATCACGATTTCAGTGCACTTCAACTGTTCAGTCAGCTCATATTTTTTTTGTTGTGTAATGCTCAAAATAGTTTGGACCAATGATTGTGGAGATAAAATCTCAGAAGTCAAAGACGGACTCGTGTGGAATTGATGCTCCACCCAGGTATCCGGATTTGAAGGATATCATGAAGGTCGACCCTCTCCAGCAAGGCCAAGCCCTCCTGGCTGCAAACAAGAAGAGGAAAAAGAAACAAAAAAGAGCTGGTTAGTATACATTTGTGCTTCAAATGAAGACTTCATGTTGTCTGTGGTTTGACATTTTCAGGTTCTAGACCTTAACTGGAATCACATTTATTATATGTATCATAATAAAAATAAGAAAATGGAAACAAAGTGGTACCAAGACAGACAAATCCAGATGATCGTGATTGAGTCCATCTAATGCTGCGATTACGCATAGGCAAGACACGTTATGAATGCCATATTTGCATCATTCTTGGCACGTTCCTGACATTCTTAACGTGATTTAGTGCATCTGAATAGTAGGGCTTAAACGATTAGTCGAGTAATTCGATTACAAAAAATGTTCGAGGCAAATTCTGTGCCTCGATGCTTCGTTTAACGTTGTAGTACATATGACAGGCCTGTGTGTGGCACTGTAATGTCCCCAGAAAAACTAACAGAAGAAGACTACAGCATGCGCTAATCAAATTAGTACAAAAGCTACAGCTTTCCAATGCGACAAACAAAGTGAAATAAAGCCTTTTAGGAAAAAGATGGTCCACGCTGATCATCTGAAATAGCTTACTGTGCATTTAAAGCAAAACAGTGTGTTTGTTTTTTAAAAAACACAGTTTCATCAGCTGGCCACTCTGCGCGCGGCAGCCAGCTGCTGCCTCTCTCTGCCCGGTGTGAGTGGCTTCACACAGCTCCATCCCGGCCACAGACAGTCTCTGGAAGAAGTCCACTCTTTCTTCTGTGTTTTGCTTAGACTCGTAATGAGTGTTTCACTTTTTAATTTTTGCTTTTTTGGGCAACACACAATGCATCACAAACACAGGAACTCAAATATAATAATAATAATAATAATTAATAATAATAATAAAAAAAACTGTGACTGTGAAGCTTGCATGTTAAACCTCCAGCTGAAAATGAAATGCATTGGCTGAATCACAGAAAGAGTGTTAAAAAGAAATTCATGCAGGGACCCAGTCTACCACCTTAATAAATAAATAAAAATGGTTAAATTTTACAGATTGGGAAAACAAAAAACAAAGTCACAAGCCATCACCCTTTCAGCAAAATGTCAAGACTTTGGCCTGACTTTGGCTGAGCTCCTGACACCAGGTTAGATCCAAAACGTGTAAAGGTGTGAAAAAATAAATAATTACCCAGCAAAATGGAAAGGGATACATTAAATTTGACAATCTCCGTGATGATGCAGTGACATTGTGCCATTACTTAGAGAGAGCCCTGGACTGTTAATGTTTTAAAACGCAAAAGTACTTTTTATCTGATTACTCGATTAATCACCAGAATAATCCATAGAATACTTGATTACTAAAATAATCAATAGCTGCAGCCCTACTGAATAGGTTTTTTTAAATAGTGCGTGTTGGTGCATGATTTTCATAGAGCATGTTTTTGGCTGTCAAAAAATCTTCCACGAATGTCATGCACCACCCTCATTTTGCCTCATGTCGTGGAGCTCACAACTGAGCGTGTGATCCATCTTGATTAGTCATGATCTTGAATAGAGCATGACAGTGTTCTTCTCTGATGTGTGCACAATTAAACCCTGCTGCACCGCATTCAGTTTCGTTGCTGCAGTATGCCGAATAAGGACAGTGACGCCAAGTCAGCTAAAAGTTTCCTTCCAATGCTCATCAGTGTGCTCCTGCAGGTGTTCCACCTGCTGCATGTGCCTGATGTTTGGGAAAACTCGCGAGACGAGAGCCACGTGGAGCCACACATCTGGCTCTCTGTCTCCTCCTCTCTGCACCACTCCATGGCACAGAGCCCAACTAAGCATGCAGTAACAAAGTTCTTCTGCTGTGGATTTTGAGGAGCAAACTGGAGCGATCTGAATTGTTCAGCAACTGAATATGGGGTGTGTGTGGAGACGATTCGCCTCATTCACAACCTGACAGAACTTAAGGAATCGCGGTTACGTGCGATCTTTTGAACATAACAAAAGAAAGGAGTGAAGAGTGATTTGTGATCCAGAACATATTTTGCGTTTTTTAAACACTGAAATGCTACTTGATAATTTGGTTTGTTTTTATTTGATGTGTGGTTTCCAACTGATTTTCTCATATTTTATTATTGCCCCAATGAATTTATTTTCATTAACGCTTTCAATTTACACCCCATCTATCTGTATTTGTACTTGCTCATTCCTTCTGCAAGTCCCAAATAACAGTTTTGTTTTGTTTAAGTTTAATGACAATTTGTTTCGGTCAGTCCATATTTTAAATTTGTTCATTTCTTCAGTGATTTCCTCCAGCATTTCCTCCGGAACTATCTGCCAAGATAGAAAACTGCTCCATTCTAATAAGGGCTAGAGAAGTGATTTTGAATAAGAAAAGTTGGGGGGGGGGGTTTCACCAAATGGGTGCTGCACTCACTAGTTTATTGTCTGGAATAGCCCCAGATTGCATTTCAGAGCTTCTAGAATTCAAAAATATTCAGAGGGGGGGGATAAGTTTGGGTTTCAGCTTTATGTTTCACCACTTTCATCTCTGAATTTATTGAATCCCTCTTATGGAGCGGACAATACAAGTATGAACCATCTGTTCCTCTGTAGTTGACCCATGGTCACAGATGTACAGTCATGAAATGACATGAATGAAGCAGTGCTCTCTCATTATGTCTTATTATGTCCAGCCATCAGCAGGGTATATAAATAATTACTGCAGTCACCGGACACTGACAGAGTGGATATTGGTATATAATTAGTGAAAATCACTGGGTCCCTCATGGTCACAGAATTAGAATGTGACTGTTGACCAATTCCATTCCCAATGTTTCATTCATTTTTTTTTTTTTTTTTTTTTTTTTTTTTTTTGTTATTAATAAACCAGAACTATAAAACATTGGATGCATTGTAACAAAACACAAACATCACCAAGAGACTTAATCTTCATGACTAACCTAGATAACATCAAAAAAGAAAGGAGAACAAAAACAAAAAATAGAAGTACTAATTCTCACTTTTCCAAGTACCTTTTTTTTATATTGTCATATCTTGTGCGTTCAAAGTTTCTGCATATTGATTTTGGTTTGCCTGAACATAAAATCACCATTTTGACCATAATTCTGAAAATTTACTCATTTGTAATCGAGTGAAAAAGTCATTCATTCCATCTGGGATATTTCGTTCATGATTTCTATCCATTTTTCAAGATTTGGTGGTTCAGGGAGGAGCCAGTGCTTAGTCACAGCCTTTTTGCCAGCAGTTATTAAAATTCTATATACAGGGGTAAATATGCATTGGTTGTTTGCATTTCGGTCCTACCCAAAATTAAAGATGTAAATTCAAACGGTATTGTAACTCTGCATATGGATTCCATATTTTTGTGTACGTCCTTCCAAAATTGTTTTATTATTGGGCAGTCCCAAAATATGTGCCAATGATTGGCATCTTGGCTACCACACTGTCTCCAGCACTTAGGTTCCTCCCCATTACAATAAGATGTTTCGTTTGGAGTGATAAAAAAATCTAATTAAGCATTTCCAATTGAATTCTCTCCAAGAGTGAATTTGTGCATTTCCACACGCATTCAGTACAGTAAACAATACAGTAAACAAGCCACTCTTCATCAGTCATTATAATGGAGCCATCCTTTTCCCATTTCATATTGTGTTGAACATGATTTTTTTTACTCATAAACCCTTTGTATAATCTAGATATTAGACCTTTTTTTTATTTTGCACTGTATGAATTTAGTATTTCCTTGAGCACCGGTTCCTGCACATCGAGAGGGAAACTTATTTCTTTATTAATTTAGTGGCGCACTTGCAAATATCTATAGAAATCTTGTTTTCTCAGATTGACTGTTCATGAGAGTTTGAAAATCCTTTAATATTCCTTTATCTGTTAAAGAGTAGTATGTTGTTATGCCTTTAAGTATCCAATTGTGAAATTCAGTGTCTATTTGGTTGGGCTTAAAGTCAGGATCGTATGCACACCATCTCACGAGCTTCAAATTATTATGTAATTTATATTCCTCTTTCATTTTTGACCAAGATTTTAATGATGACTCCAGCCATGGATTTTCAACTTCATTAAGGATTCTTCCTAAATCTTTGTTCCCTAATATTGCCTGTAATGGGGGGTCCGACAGAACATTAGAGTCAATGTCCTTCCATCTAGCTTGATACTCAGGGTTGCACAAATTTAATAAGGGTTTGATTTGCACTGAGTAATAGTAGTCTTTCAAATTAGGTACTGCCATTCCTCCATTCTCTTTAGGAAGTTGTAATGTCTTGAATCTCACTCGTGGTTTTTTTCCCAGCCATATGAACCTAGAGATTATTTTTCCCATTCCACGAACTGCTTTTTAGTAACCTCAACAGGGAGAGCTTGAAAAAGAAATCTTGGCAATATGTTCATTTTTACTGACTCAATTCTTTGAGTTAGATTCATGAAGGGAACAGCAGACCATCTCTGAATATCTTGTTTGATTTTTGCAACAAGTTCGTTGTAGTTATATTTAGCTATTGTCATAATTTCAGTGGGAATTACAGTTCCTAAGTATCTTAAAGTATTTAAGTCCCATTTTACTTTTAGCTCTTTGCGTAAATTTGTTGGAGGATCGTAATTTAATGTCATTATCTGTGTGTTATTCACATTCAGTTTATATCCAGCATAGTTGCCAAATGTTTTTAGACAAATAATATAGGCAATGATTTAGTTGGTTCCTTTAGATATATAAGGACATCGTCAGCGTATAGTGCCACCTTGTGTATGTCTCCAGAGATGTGTATTCCCATTATTTCATTTGTTTGTCTTATCATTTGAGCATGAGGTTCTATGTAAAGGGAGAACAAAATAAGTGAGAGCCCACAACCTTTCCTAGTCTCACATTCCAGTTCAAATGAATTTGTTAAATGTCCATTTATCTTTATCTGAGCAATTGGTTTTGTATATACAATTGCTCTAATTGTTTTTATAAAATTACTATGAAAGACAAATCTCTCTAGTACTTTATATTAAAAAGCACCAGCTCACAGAGTCAAAGGCCTTCTCTGCATCAAGACTGACCAAAGCTGCCTGAATCGTCCTCTTTTTAATGTGGTTCTTTATGTGCAGAGTGCGTCTTATATGATCACGTTTGTCTCTGTGAGATGAAGCCTGTTTGATCAGTGTTAATAAGGGTCACTAAAATTCCCTCTAATCGTTTTGCCAGGATTCATGTAAATAATTTATAATAAATATTGAGAACAGAAATGACAGCAGGGGTGGTGGCCAGGTGGTTAATGCGCTTGGTTTCAGTGCAGAAGGTTCCGGGTTCAAATCCCACCCCTGCCACATTTCTCCATTTAATGTGGAGTTGCGTCAGGAAGGGCATCCGGCGTAAAAACCTGTGCCAATTCAACATGCAGATCCACCTTGGATTTTCTGTGGCGACCCCGAGTACAAACAAGGGAGCAGCCGAAGGGACTTACTATTGAGAACGGAAATGGGTCTGAATGAGCTACAATTAAGTGGATCTTTTCCTTCTTTTGGAATTACTGAAATAATTGCTTCTTTCCATGAAGGTGGCATCTTTCCATCTTTGAGACAAATTTAATATTTTTAGTAGAAATGGTAATATCTGGCATATGTGGCAGGAGTGATTTGTGACCGAAGAATATCAGCAAGAGTGAAGGGGAAAGTTTACAAGACAGTAGTGAGACCAGCTATGTTGTACGGCTTAGAGACGGTGGCACTAACAAAAAGACAGGAGGAAGAGCTGGAGGTGGCAGAGCTGAAGATGTTGAGATTCTCTTTGGGAGTGACAAGAATGGACAAGATTAGGAATGAACATATCAGAGGGACAGCTCAGGTGGGACGGTTTGGAGACAAAGTCAGAGAGGTGAGATTGAGATGGTTTGGACATGTGCAGAGGAGGGACCCAGGGTATATAGGGAGAAGGATGCTGAGGATGGAGCCACCAGGCAGGAGGAGAAGAGGGAGGCCAAAGAGGAGGTTTATGGATGTGCTGAAGGAGGACATGCAGGTGTTTGGTGTGACAGAGGAAGATACACAGGACAGGGTGAGATGGAAACGATTGATCTGCTGTGGGGACCCCTAACAGGAACATCCGAAAGACAAAGAAGAAGTAGAAATGGTAATATCTCTGTTTTAAATTTTTTTATACCATTCATCAGGAAAACCGTCCGGACCAGGTGATTTGTTTGCTTTCAGACTTGATATCGCACAGAACAGCTCTCTTTCTGTTATTTCAGCCATAAGTGTTCTATTTTTATTTTCAGACAGAGTAGATACATTGAGCTGTTTCAAAAAATTGTTTATCTGTTGAACATTTTGTAAATTTGGTTGTGTGTATAAGTGCTTATAATAATTCTGAAAAACACCTTGTATTTCAGATTGTTTATACACCCACATTTTCGAAATTGGATCTTTTATTTTGTGTATTGTATTGTCTGCTTATTGTTTTTGTAATTTGCTTGCAAGTAATTTGGCGAATCTGGAACCTGACTCATAATATTTTTGTTTAGTGTAGATCATCTTCTTTTGTATTTCCTGTTGATACATTGCGTTTATTCTATTTCTTACAAGTTTTAGTTTTATATTAAGCTCTCGATTCTATTGTTTTTTTCTCGAGCTCTTTTAATTCTTTAACTCCTTCAATTTGGCTTGTCTTTCTCTCTTTTTATATGAACAAAAAGATATAATTTTACCTCTCATGAATGCTTTCAGTGAGTCCCAGATAATTTCTGGCCTCACTTCTCCATTCTGGTTTTCATTTTAAAAAAAAACGTGATGTCCATTTTAGTTAATTCGGTGAATTGCAGATCATATAACACATTTGTGTTCAGTTTCCATAGCGTATTCTTGGGTTCACTGTTAATTTCTAAGGTCAAAAAAATGGGGGCATGATCTGACAGATCAATATTTCCTATGTCAGCTTTTTGTATCTGGTGGCAATCCTGTTTAAAAGTAAAGAAATAATCAATCCTTGAGTATACCGTGCGTGAATGAGAGTAATGGGGTATAATCACGGCTTGTTGGAAAGAGATTCCTCCAAGTATCTATAATACCATGGTCTGACATTAGTATTTTAATTTTCTTTTGTCAGGAGTTCTGAATAATGAAGTTTGACGAGTCAAGCCTTGAGTTGAGTCTCATGTTCCAGTCCTTCCCACAGATAGCAATGCCATTTGCTTGTGTCATAAGCTCAAAAGGTTTTCTGTAAAATATAAAGTCACTGCCGGGGGGAGCATATACATTAAGCATTGAAGCATGGCAATTTCAACCTTCTCTTTTTTTAATTTAGATAGTATCTTATTTCGTTTTATCGGGTTCAGAACCCCATTGACATTATATGAAGCAAATTTTATACCATTAGTCATAGCTTTTTTTAATTAAAAAACAGTCTCTCAGTATAGTGTTCATAAACCCGTTGCATCCTCAAAACTTTGAACAATAACACGTGAACAGAGAAAAAACTTATTAAAAAATTCTAACCAAAAACTCTGTGTGGGGGGTGTTCTTCCAGTGCAGAGGTTCGAAAAAATTGAACCTTCAGTGGGCTCGCAATGTTATTAGAGCTCCAATCTGGGGAAAGCCTCACTCGAGGCTCAATCGAGTTAACTCACTCGATGCCATTGACTCTAAAACGCGTCTTTTCCGATAGTAACGCCCTGCACCAAAGACGCGTCATCGAGCCAATTTCTTTTCTTCTCTTTTGGTATGTTTGTTGTTGACATGGACATAGAACTCAGTTTTCTATGGGTCTTGAAAAACACTCAAATGCTGAAGAAATCCTGGCACTGGGATGTTCTGAACTTTGAAAATGGCTGGCACTCAATGAGTTAAGAGCAGGGCCCGTGCAGGGCCCGTGCAGGTGGCTCTACTACAGGGGTGGCCAAGTTCGGGCCTCGAGAGCCACCTTCCTGACACTCTTAGTTGTCTCCCTGCTCCAACACACCTGAATCCAATGAAAGACTCGTTAGCAGACTTTTAATGAGCCTTTCATTGGATTCAGGTGTGTTGGAGCAGGGAGACAACTAAGAGTGTCAGGAAGGTGGCTCTCGAGGACCGAACTTGGCCACCCCTGCTCTACTACGTCAGTACTCATAACAGTTGGTGTCCATGTCTGACATATTATATTACAATCAGAATCAGGAATACAAAGGGAACACTTTTTTTTTTTTCCTATCTCTCTCTTCCGGAACACATAGATAGCGTTTGCTTTGAGGAAGAAAACCATCTGAATTAGTATCGATGATAGTTACTCATGTGTAGCGGTCTGTTGCCTGAATTCTTGTAGTTTTTCTACAACCCGCAGCTGGGTATCTTCACTTGCTTGTGGGGGTGCATTCCTCCGCGCTGCCGTGTCCTTGTCCCCGGCCCTCTGCCATGATGAACGCCGCTGTAGCTTATGCTGAAACGGGTCAATGAGGGGTGAGATGACGGTGACCGAGAATCCACATGATGACATATATGCTGTCGCCTCGGCTGCGTTTTGATACAGCCGGGTCCCTTCTTCAAAAAACACTCGCATATTCTCAGGATATGGAGTTTGGAACTTGATTTTCCTCTCTTTGAGCACTGTCTTTACCTGGCTGTACTCAGCGTGTTTCTTAAGGATAACCGGCGGGCAGTCATGATCCACGTAGAATCATTTGTTGTCATAGAAGACTTTCTTCTTTTGCCAAGCTCTCCTGATAACCTCCTCTTTGACTCTGGAGATAGAAAACTTAGCAATGATGGAGCGAGGCTTTGACGAGTCAGTGGGCTTGGATCCCAGCGCTCTGTGGGCTCTTTCAATCTTTACTTCAGCCTCAGATGAAAAGTCCAAAGACTCCCGTAGCATTTTTTCCAAAAAGGAAACCATGTTGTTCCCCTCTGCTTGCTTGGGGATATTGTAGATTCTAATGTTATCTCTCCGAGCCCGGGCCTCTTGTTCTGTTAGCTTAGCTTCAATACCGTTCTGCCGTTGTACCAGCCGTTCCAATAAATTTGATGCTGACTGCATCGCTGTTTCCATCTCGTCAATACGGCCTTCCGCTTCATCCAGTCGATCATATGTTTTATGCGGAGTCTGTTGAATGTCTGAAAGTTGTTTCTTACTGTGGTGTCTAAAATCTTTCAGTTCTTTGAGTATGCTATCCAAGCTAGCTCTCTCGGGTTCGTCTTCCTAGGAGGAGCCGCTCCAGCTACACTGTATTTCCTCGTAATTTAGCTCTGTGTCCTTAACTTTTTTCTGTCCTTTACCTCCCCTAGTCTCCATCTTGATAAAAATGTTTAAGATTTAAAATTCACTGGCTTTTCCTGGAGGTTTTCTGACAGTACTGTCGGAGAGCACCAAAGTTATGCGGCCATCTTTAGCATGACCCGGAAGCCCCTCCTATCGCTGATATATATATATTTTTTTTATGTATTTCCACGTGAGAACAGCAAGCACACACATGCACGTCACGGTGGACAGTTGTAAGGTCCTGTCTGTCAAAACACGGTACGTATTTTGCAGCTGTGACTTTTAGGACCAAAGATGTCAACAGCTGCCGCCCCCTGCCCATTCAGAGCATAGACCAAGGTGTCACTCTGATCAGATGAGAGGCGCCTTGCCTGCGGGGGCGCGCACAAAACACAAGCACATATGTTGTGGGGGGAGCCGACACTCGTGCATGCCACATGTGTACTTAGCCACGCCACAGTCATGGGGGACTTAGACAAATTTCACAACCAGCACAAAAGTGCTGGCCTGCTCACTATTTTCGTGCTAAGAGCACGAATGGCCACACATTTGCTCAGTGCTCCACAAGCAGTATTAGATGTTCGCGTGTCACCTGGAATTTGGCCGACACCTGCCACGAGGGATCGAATGGGCTCTCACAGGGCACACTCTGTCTCTCAACCGCTGGTGTGCACAAATAGTTGCAGCAACAGGTGTATGAGGCGTTGGAGGTAGCTCAGATTTTTCACGGCTGGCATGCAGTTTCTTCTTCGTGCGCTGGTCGAGTTTAATCGTGTTATGTGTGAAGGGGCCCAAAGGTTTAACCTTACCAACACCCCCCTGAGCAAGCACATAGGTGATAGTGGTAAGGAAAAACTCCCTCTGGTGATAATGAGGAAGAAAACAGACCAGACCCACAAGGGTGACCCACTGCTTAGGCCATTCTAAGAGTTACAAGGTTTTTACAGGTGTTTTACTGATTATCTAATGGTCTTAGGAATTTCAACATATTATGAGAGAAACAGACTATCTTTAATCACCAAGACATAAATTGGTTTTAAATTCCATATTTTACAAATTGTTTCTTTTATTCCATTGTTGTGCAGTTATGTACATGGTACACAAAACATTAAGGTGTCATTCTTGATCCTGTGATGTGTGGACACATTTTTACAGTAGTGTTCAGAATAATAGTAGTGCTATGTGACTAAAAAGATTAATCCAGGTTTTGAGTATATTTCTTATTGTTACAGGGGAAACAAGGTACCAGTAGATTCAGTAGATTCTCACAAATCCAACAAGACCAAGCATTCATGATATGCACACTCTTAAGGCTATGAAATTGGGCTATTAGTAAAAAACGTAGAAAAGGGGGTGTTAACAATAATAGTTGCATCTGCTGTTGACGCTACAAACTCAAAACTATTATGTTCAAACTGCTTTTTTAGCAATCCTGTGAATCACTAAACTAGTATTTAGTTGTATAACCACAGTTTTTCATGATTTCTTCACATCTGCGAGGCATTAATTTTGTTGGTTTGGAACCAAGATTTTGCTTGGTTACTAGAACAACTTTACTCTCTTTACTCTCATCAGTCCACAAAATATTCCTCCATTTCTCTTTAGGCCAGTTGATGTGTTCTTTGGCAAATTGTAACCTCTTCTGCACGTGTCTTTTATTTAACAGAGGGACTTTGCGGGGGATTCTTGCAAATAAATTAGCTTCACACAGGCGTCTTCTAACTGTCACAGCACTTAACAGGTAACTCCAGACTGTCTTTGATCATCCTGGAGGTGATCAATGGTTGAGCCTTTGCCATTCTGGTTATTCTTCTATCCATTTTGATGGTTGTTTTCCGTTTTCTTCCACGCGTCTGTTTTTTTTTTTTTTTTTTTTTTTTTTTTTTTTCCCTCATTTTAAAGCATTGGAGATCATTGTAGATGAACAGCCTATAATTTTTTGCACCTGCATATAAGTTTCCCCCTCTCCAATCAACTTTTTAATCAAACTACGCTGTTCTTCTGAACAATGTCTTGAACGTCCCATTTTCCTCAGGCTTTCAAAGAGAAACGCATGTTCAACAGGTGCTGGCTTCATCCTTAAATAGGGGACACCTGATTCACACCCGTTTATTCCACAGAATTGACAAACTCACTGACTGAATGCCACACTACTATTATTGTGAACACCCCCTTTTCTACTTTTTTTTACTAATAGCCCAATTTCATAGCCTTAAGAGTGTGCATATCATGAATGCTTGGTCTTGTTGGATTTGTGAGAATCTACTGAATCTACTGGTACCTTGTTTCCCATGTAACCATAAGAAATATACTCAAAACCTGGATTAATCTTTTTAGTCACATAGCACTACTATTATTCTGAACACTACTGTATGTGTCAAATGTATGCATTTGGGATGACCTGATCAGGTTTTGGGAGTGCTCTGCATAAATTTGCATGTGCCACAGAGAAAGTTTTATTTGCTCATTTATCTGATGATGTTCAAATTATGTACACTCTCACTCAAAGGTTTGGACACTTTCCCATTCAGATTAATGGAAAAGTAAATCTGCAACTCATGTTACACTAAGAGTTCTCTTTGGAGTAGTGTCTACCGTTTTTCAAAGGTGCTTATCAATTAATTTATTTTTATTTTTTTCCTCCACAGACAAAATTGCTACCAACCTCTCGGACACCTTGACATCTGCAATGAACTTTTCATTTTCAGATAATTAAAACCTTAAAAGATGATATTTGTGTCTTGTGATTATTGTAAGTACAGTATTTGCTTTTATTTTTAATGCCAAATTCTATGTAAAATGTTGTCATTAGATGACGGATGACTGTTAGTCCAAAATCATAAAGACCACATGTGTGAACTATTTCTAGTTGATGAGCATTAAATTAGAGCCATTTATAAACATTTCTATCATTTTTCAGTGGCCATAAGTAATTGGACAAAGGGGGGGGCTTATTGTAGATACATCTTTTAGAGCAGTGGTGTTCAAAGACATTCCAGAAAGGGCCAAGAGGGTGCAAGTTTTCTTTGCAACCACTGACTCCTGACTCCACCAGGTGATTTCACAGATGAACTCATCCCATCTGTTCAGAGTGATCTTAATTAGTTAAAAGTCCACCTTATACTTTTTGTCTTCTCCCGCGGTTCTCCTCATCTGCCCAGCAGTAGCCCAATTTCCGCCGGCACCCTGTTGGTCAATGCCACCGGTGGTGGTCGCTCTTAACCTGGGCCTTGACCATTCCGGTATGGAAATTGTTTTCTACTCTGCATCTTTTATTATGGCTTGTTTTACACTGGATGCTATTCACCACTTTTTATGCTGAATGGAGTGCATGATGTGGCAAGCTGAGTTGGCCTGTGGATCGCCACAGTAGCCCATTTCACACTGGGCCTGCTTCGAGTTGCTTCAGGTGGCGTCATGATGATGCAGAAATGTCTGCGTCAGGTGCACGCAACGGGTGGGGGGGCAGAGAGGAGGTGAGAACGCAGAGGAGGCTCTGCAGGCAGTCTGGCTGCAGCCAGACTGTGCACTCTGATTTCTCTTATAATTTATATGTGTTCTTGTGCAGGGCTGCAGGGCTGCGCTCTGATTTCTTTGACTGTGAGCTGCATTTGCGCACGCGCAAATGAACTGTCTATGAGCAAATGTGGAGATCTCTGGAATTGTGGACATGTCCTGTCTCTGGCAATCAGTCTGTGAGCAGGACTTGTCCTTTTTTGTCCTTTATTTAACACAATTACGAGAAAGTCTGAGGGGAGAGCGAGGAACTGCCTGCAGCCAGCCAATTTTTTCTTTTAATTGTTTACATGTGTGCACGCGAACGAATCGTCCGTGAGTCGACTGGAGATGTCCAGACTTTTACTGGATGTGGACGTGTCCTGTCTCTGGCAATCAGTCTGTGAGCAGGACTTTAATGGACTTTATTTAAACACAGTTGTGAGAAAATTTAAGAGTGAGGAGCTGCAGCGCTTTGAGCGTGTAGTTTTACTGCATTGTGTACATGGTATAAAAACAATCCTACAGGAACAATGGAACAGCAGGAGTCATAAATTGGCATCAGGTAATGTTGTATTGTGTGGGTGTGGCTTACAGTCACGTTGAGTACCGTTCCTTTGCCCTGACTTTCGCTGAAACCACTTCCTTTCTAAGTCCTGTCGAGCTATATCATCTCGGCACTAGGTTGCATCCAAGTGGCGTCGTCATAACGCCGCACGACGCCCTGTGTGAAAGGGGCTGTAGACTGTTTGAAAAAAAAAAAAAAATTGGCAATGCTACTCACAAAAATTCTGATTTCTGGCATCGAACAGTAAAAGCCCTTTTGTGGTTAATGTTGCGTGAGCACAGAGATTAAATACACACACTCTTGACTTCTCAATGTCGGGGAAAAAAATTTGTCAACAGACATATTCAATGAATTAAATGCTTTCTTTGAATTCTCCAGGATCGGGACACGGGGGCAACAACTCTAGCAGGGGACCCCAGACTTTTCTTTCCCAGGCCACATTGATCACCTCTGACTGGGATTTCCTGAGGCATTCCCAGGCTAGTGTGGAAATAAAATCTCTCCAACTAGTCCTGAGTATTTCTTGGGGTATCCTCCCAGATGGATGTGCCTGGAACACCTCCCTAGGGAGGTGTCCAGCAGGCATCTTTACCAGATGCTCGAACCACCTCAGCTGGCTTTCAGCGCGAAGGAGCAGCAGCTCTGCTCCGAGCTCCCCACGGATTACTGAGATTCTCACTCTATCTATAAGGGAGACACCAGCCACCCTCCTAAGGAAGCCCATTTCGGCCGCTTGTACCCACAATCTAGGTCTTTCGGTCATGATCCAACTCTCATGACCATAGGCGAGAGTAAGAATGAGGATTGACCAGAAAATCGAGAGCTGCATCTTCTGGCTCAGCTCCCTTTTCATCACAACAGTATGGTAGAGTGAATGCAATACCGCCTCTACTGTGCCAATTCTCCAGCCAATCTCACGCTCCATTGTCCCCTCACTTATGAACAACACCCCGAGGTACTTTAACTCCTTCACCTGGGGCAAGACCGCATTCCCGACTTGGAGTAGGCAATCTGTGTTTTCTGCCGAGAATCATGTCCTCAGATTTAGAGCTGCTGATCCTCATCCCAGCCGCTTCACACTCAACTGCAAACTCATCCAGTGAGTGTTGGAGGTCACAGGCCAATGAGGCCAACAAGACCACATCATCAGCAAAAAGCAGTGATGAGACCCTGAGCCCACCAAACTGGGACCCCCCCCCCCCCCCCCCCCCCCCGACTACGCCTTGATATTCTGACCGTGAATATCACAAACAGGATTGGTGACAAAGCGCAGCCCTGGCGGAGGCCAACTTCCACCGGAAACAAGTCTGACTTACTGCTGAACACCCAAACACAGCTCTCGCTTTGGGAGTACAGAGATTGGATGGCCCTGAGAAGGGACCCCCTCACTCCATACCCCGGTAGCACCTCCCGCAGTATCCTCTGGGGTACCCGATCATACACCTTCTCCAAGTCCACAAAACGCATGTAGACTGGATGGGCATACTCCCAGGCACCCTCCAGGATCCTTATGAGAGTGAAGAGCTGGTCGTTTGTTCCACCACGACCAGGACGGAACCCCCATTGTTCCTCTTCAATTAGATGTTCGACTCTGCCAAACCCTCCTTTCCAGCACCCTGGAGTAGACTTTACCAGGGAGGCTGAGTAGTGTGATGCCCCTGTCATTGGCATACACTCTCTGGTCCACTTTTTAAAATGAGTACCAACACCCCAGTTTGCCACTCCTTAGGCACTGTCCCAGACCTCAACACAGTGTTGAAGAGACTCTCATCCAAAACAGTCCATTCACACCCAGAGGCTTCAACATTTCTGGATGGATCTCACCAACCTCCGGGGCCTTGCCACTGCGGAGTTGTTTGACTACCTCAGTGACTTCCACCAGGGAAATTGATGCTAATCCTCAGCCAGCTTCCACCTCTGCCTCTACTATAGTGGGTGCTCCATTCTGATGCAGGAGTTCCTCAAAGTGCTCCATCCAGCGGGGGATTACATCCTCACTTGAGGTCAATAGAGTACCATCCTTACTGTAGACAGCTTGGATGGTTCCCCATTTCCCCTCCTGAGGTGCCTCATGGTCCGCCAGAAGCACCTTGGTGCCAACCAAAAGTCCTTCGGGCTTGTCTGCACCTTGCAACTGCCTCCAGGTCCTCTGAGATTACATCTCCCTGAAGGAGTCCTTCTGGAGTTGGACGGCTTCCCTGACCACCAGTGGGGTCCTCCAGACGTTCCCAGTTCACCCACACTATCTGTTTGGGCTTACCAGGTCTGTCCAAAGTCCTGTACCGCTCTCTGATCCAAATCGCCACCAGACGGTGATCAGTTGACATCTCTGCCCCTCTCTTCACCCAAATGTCCAGAAAATGCGGCCTCAGATCAGATGATACGATCACAAAATCGATTGTCGATCTTCGGCCTAGGGTGCTCTGGTACCATGTACACATATGAGCATATGTTGAACATGGCGTTTGTTATAGACAGTCCATGACTAGCACAGAAGTACAATAACAAATGGCCATTCGGGTTTATATTGGGGAGGCCATTCCTCCCAATCACACCTCTCCAGGTGTCTGTCATTGGCCACGTGTGCGTTGAAGTCCCCCAGCAGAACAATGGAGTCTGCCAAGTGAGCCCCATACAGGACTCCATTCAGGCAATCCAAGAAGGCCAAATACTCAAAAGTGCTGTCCGGTGCATACATACAAACAGAGCTCCCGGGTCTGGTCCGCCGAGGCCCTTGACTTTCACTGCCACCTGTGGGATAGCCCATAGGGTGGAGATGGAAGGTCCATGTTGCTTTTTCGGGCTGTGTCAGAATGGGCTCTGTGGCAAGCCCAGCCACCGGGCGCTCCCTGACGGGCTCTCCATCCATGCCTGGCTCCAGACAGGGGCCCCGGGCTTCCTCTGGGCTGGGTCACATTTCTTCTGCTTTGTTCTGTCATGGTGTCTCGTGAACCATTCTTAATCTGGCCTCTTGCCTAAGACCAACTTGCCATGGGAGACCCTACCATGAGCATACACACACGCGCATATATATATATATATATATATATATATATATATATATATATATATATATATATATATAATTTTTTTTTTTTTTTTTTTTTGAGGTGGGGATGGGGGAAGGTCCCTTTGCGATGTAGTTAGCCAGACGACTGGTGTCGCAGACTGAACGGTCCCCTAAAAATCGGTCCGCCTTTTGCATCGGCGCATGTGTCATTTCGGACCACAGCAGCACATCGGAGATGGAGTCTCTTCACCCAAAGCAATCAAATGGATTAATGGGATTATTAACCATCAGATGATAAAGGTAAAACCTCTTAAATCATTCTAAAGTCAGTTTTAAGCAGAAATGATCCGAAATTCCGTGATGCTTTGATATGTCCAGCGTGCAGTGAATGCATCAGCTAGCAGCTCATTTAGCCGCTGCACTAATTGCTTCCGCTGCTTTTATGATGAAATAATGCTGAATTTATGTAGAATGTATTTGATTGTTGTACCAAAGCTTCAGATATCTGTTGCTGAGGTAGATGATGACTGGTGTGCAGTTTGAAGCAGAAACGAGGTGTTAATCCATGAACCGTGTCATGGGGGGGGGGGATTTTCTGTCTGCAACACCGGTGTCCCGACAAGATGTCATTCCTATCGAGAAGCCAGCCCCCACAATTGCGCGTGCGCAATTCTCTTGACCCAGATTTTCACCATCCCCCACTGGCATCTCTCTTCTAGTCTGTGACTGGTTGGCGGCCGAGATGCTGATGTCAGCCCATGCGTCAGCCTCACGCTGTGGCGCGACCACTGCTCTCCTATTGGTCGTTTAGGAGTGGGAAATCTCACTACAAAATGAGGGCCAGTATAGACATCCTGGGAAGCACCCTCCTCAGAGTGCCGCTCTCTTTGGACCGACATCTCTGCTATTTTGGCATTGTAGGATAGCTCGCCCATGGCCTGAGCTCGCCAGACTACTTTCACCACACTGCTCAGCGTGCCGTTCTCGGAATGACAACACACAGAATGTCTCATCCCAGATAGTTCACTTTCAGTGCAGCTTCTTGTTCTGACTTTGTGTTAACACCCGAATCTTTAATCGATGGGCGCAATTTGGTGGGGGATAGGGGGGACATGTCCCCCCCCCTCCCCACCTGTTCAACCAGGGGGGACAGAATATGGTATGTCTCCCCCCCCCCCCCGCCCCCACCTTCTGACATATACTGTATGTGTGTACTTGAAACATGCCATGTCAGTCTTATGTGCAAAACCATGTCAGAGTAGTATCTTTTTCTGCAAGTTTCCATTTTTAGCAGCATTGACTAGTTTACAACACCTGTTTTCTTGTTTGTCACATTCGGAATTTTCTGGGACTGCATTTGCCCAGATTTGAAACCAAAAATAGTTGCCTCTAGGGACTAGTGTCTACACATAAGTATCAATGGACCATATGCTAATTTACTAAATTCTGAAAGTTAGAAAGGAAATCAGAAAAGCTGTCTGGGACCTCAGAAAACCCATCTGCAATTATTGCTTGATCTCCAAAATCAGTCTATGCAAGCAAAATTATGTTCAGTATGAGCGTTGTCATTAGTGCCACTTTGAAAATTAAATTCATGGTAAGTAATTTATCCTAAACTTATGATCTGTTGTTTTTTCAAACTTACGCAAAAACAAATCTTGAGAAAAAAAATACAGTATGCGATAGTTAATAATTATTAAGAGCCTGTTCTTTCATATTTATGAATACAATTTACCACATTGCAGTTGTTTTTTTTAATGAGGACTCAACCTATCATTCTTTTTGAGTTCTACACATGTGGTGATACCTTATTTACACCAGGATGTTAATAAAATCAGTGCTGGCTATTCTCAGAATAAAGTACTTATATCCATGGTTTCAAATTGCATAAGTCAAATGGTGTCCACTTTATGGTCTTCTCAAAACATTAAAATTACTGTTCTGGATGCTCAGAATGCATCTGAGCTTATCTAGAAACCGCTGGCTTATGTGGGCCTAAAGCGGCCCCCAGACCCCCGGCATCTGGGAGTCGGTCGTGCGGGCCTCGCAGTTTGTCCCCCCCCCCCAATTTCTAGTTCTAAATTGCGCCCTTGTTAATCACCAACTGTACATGGTAATCAAACCATTCCAATCGTATCTTTCTGAACTCTTCCACATCAAACTCTGTGTCAGTGTTTACAATGTGCTTGAGCAATAACATAAACTTCTCATAATCTTGCTCATAAACTTCTTAAATATTTATTACGGCCACTCTTAAAACATCAGTTATCTTTATAATCTTTATTACTGGTAAATTTTAGAATTGATTTAGATGAGATATACTCATTTTCTCACAGGAATATATCACAATTACATGGGAACTACTTTTTGCGCAGAAATCCATCAAGCACGTCGGCCGCGGGCGCGTACTAACACAGAATACCCAGAAACTGGACAGTTCGGATATAATGAGAGTGGCGCTCGTGAGAGTATGCCTGGGAAGGCTGCCGGACTACTTCCATGGTTTCCCGGATGTCAACAAGAAGCCCTCCGAAGCCACACGTATGCATCAGTGAGAGGGTAAGTAATCATGATTTCGTTGAAATTTTTGCCATTCGTGTGACTTAAAACATTGTCAAATTAATACACCGACAAGTCATGCGTGTTTTGTAGTGCATTTATTCGTTTGTTGTGGGACTACTTTAGGTGTAGTGATCGCTTCTTGGTGATAAGGCCAAAGCGCGGATGTGCAGAGAAAATTAAAAGTTAATGGTGGTTCGGCCGAACTGACAGAGATCACTGCAACTTCTGAGCAGTAGAGAGGATGGGTCCGTGGGCTACGATGTAGTCATCATCAGTGGTGACGTATCGCTTTAACTTCCGGGTTGCGTGATGGGCTGACCTCAGACCCCCCGAAATAAACAGCCGACATTTCTACTTCTAACACAAACATAAAAGATTCAATGGGGAATAAAATCGAGGACTTCAAGGATTCATGGCTGTGACAGAGTTACAGAGACCTCCTCCTACAGTATGTTTTCAACGTTGGCTCTATAGCCTTTCTCGTTTTAGGTAGTTTGCTATTTTGACGGGTGCTAGCTAGTAAGCCAATCAGCAACTTCAGTTTTTTTTTTCATATCTAAACATCGCTGCTGTGTTATTAGCCGACTGCTGCTCTAATGACTGCTTTTAATGGACATGGTTAACTGTTGGTAGAAAGTATCAATAGTTCGTAAAAACGAGCGGTGTTAGCGCGGAGGCCTGTTGGCGGTGCTGAACCATGCTAACGACTGGTCTGATTTCAGGTCAGTGTTAATTCACGACGTTACAGCATCTGAAATTGATTAAAACTCTCCTAACAAACAAACAAAACCCACTTGTTTGGTGGTTAGTAACATCTTGTATTTTTGTGTCTAATTTTGTGCAGTGTTGACCCCACGCGGGGGTCAATGATGGTGACAGCTCGAAACTCCTCTAGCTGCAAGTTTTGCATCTGGTTCGAATTCTGTGTCTGTGGGTAGATATGAAGTCCAGTGGCTCTTATGTTAACACTAAAGCAGGCACGTTTGTCCAAAAAGTTGGGTCATCTGTGTACTCACCGTTTCCTGGTGACACATGTTTTTGGAATGTGACCAATCATCAGAGGGAGTTGCAGAAACTCATTCAGTTGCAGCATTCAGACTTTTAATGTTCTAGTATTCATACCTGTCAACGCTGGGAAATGTCAGAGAGGGAGATCTTTTTTGGAGGAGCAAAACTTGAATGTGCAACCCACCCTTGACCCCTGTAGAGTGCCATGCATTTTTTTTTCTTTCTTTCTTAATGAATCCTAATTAATTAACCATTCATAATTAATTTCTTTATTTATTGTACAGTATGTAAAACAGTTTTAAAAAAAAAAAAGTCCAGTTGAGGTAAGTGACACTCTTTGCAGCTTTGATTTTTGTAGGTTGAAGCCACTGGCTTGGCAATCTTAGTTGTTTGAATCGGAGAATTGATTTTATTACGTCCGCCAAGGATGTAATAAAATCATTAGCGTTTATTTATTTGTCTGACTGTTAGCAAGATTACGTTTTAAAACTACTGCACGGATTTTCACAAAAGTTTCACCACAGATAGATATTAGAGTAAGGAAGACTCCATTAAATTTTTGAGGTGATCTGGATTACCATCTGGATTCTGGATCAACCACTCCACAAAATTTCATCAAAATCCTGCTGACAGACAGATAAACAAGCAAACACGACCGAAAACATAACCTCCTTGGCGGAGGTAATTATTTTCTTGTCTAATGTCTCCATGCTTGTCCGACAAGTAGGTCATGATGTTGTTGTAGCGGTTGCACTCTGTTATGTTGTTATGACGCCGCCCATTCGCTCCCCTCAGGACGCGAACTCACGATCCTCGTCATGGGAGTCGGGCTCTCTAACCAGAAGGCTAAAACCCAGGGCTCTGGCCTTGTGACCAGAAAATCCTTTTGAGCTGTTGGGAGTGAGGTTTACTAACTACATATGTACAGCGACACCTGCTGGCCTCCATTACACTCACCTCCCTGAACTCACTCCCATCCGTGTACACGGCACCACTGTAGCGGCTGCACTCTGCGTTGTTGTTATGGCCCCGCCCATTTGCTCCCCTCAGGACGCAAACTCACGATCTTCGGCACGGGAGTCGGACTCTCTAACCAGAAGGCTAAAACCCAGGGCTCTGGCCTTGTGACCAGAGAATCCTTTTGAGCTATGGGGAGTGAGGTTTACTAACTACATCTGCACAGCGACACCTACTGGCCTCCGTTGCATTGGCATAGGACCTGATGTTCAGGTTAAGAACTCAGTGGCTCTGTGTCTGCCTCATAATCACTAAATGTGCTTTGATTCAGGCCCCATTTTTTTTAGAGAGCGAGGTTAGAACTGGATAATTGAGGTTGGTGTCATCCAAGATGGTCTGGCTGCAGATAGTATACAATTATAGACTTTTGATTTTGGTGTACCCGTGATTGGTACCCATCCTGATCATCCTGGCCGGGTCCGCATAATCACGGGTACACCGAAATCAAAAGTTTGTAACTGCTTTATTATATGATAAACAAGAAAATTGGGAGTTTGTGAAACATACTAAAACTGAAAAATCAATTTCAAATTTCAACTCTGTTATTACTGTCATACTGCACCAACTGACATTCCATCAATCGACTAGAGATGCCTGTTAAATCCGTGACGAAGAGTCATCAGGCTTGTTTTCTTATAAAGTTCGTCATTCGCCTGTCTAGCTTCCGCGTAAAATCGGTCGAGTACTCCGTCTGTCATAAGTTTCAAAGTTGGGCGCATGTCCCTTTTCAGTGACGTACTTGCGAAACAGGTTGGCTGCTGACTGTGTATTTCTGCAGGTGTTCTTCGCATCTTTTTCATGTAAAATTTGATTTAAATCTGCGTCACTAACAGACACAGACCTGTCTTCTGCCATCTTGTCAACAAACTAACAGCCAAAGTAGGCGTTGTATCGTGTTATCTGATTGGTCGTTATCGATAGAAGCCATCGCTCGATTAGCTAGCACTACACTGCATGCGAGGCTACTCGACTCCACCAGCGGTCAACTCAGCATGTGATACAGCTCAGAAAGTGGCAAATGGGCCAATCAGAAGTTGGCAAAATCCCATACCATATAATAATGGAGAAAGTGGACTTCTACTCGAGCTACACCTCTACTAGAACTAGACCTAAAATGGGTCATTACAGTTAGGGATTGGAGATACACATCAATAGGTTTGAAATGCGTCACCTCCACTTGAGCATAACTTGACCTCTATAATTGCAATGAGGAAATAGCTGTGCCAAAACCCCAGACACCAGATTGCAAGTATTTTTTGTTTGAATCAGTGGGGTTAGGATTCATATTTTCTTGATGAAAATCTGACATTTGTTGTGCTTGCGTGTTTTCTTGCTGAAGAAAAATAGAGGTCATGTTTCCAGTTCAGAGTGGAGCACCATTTTCTAAACTGTCTGCTGCCAGACACTTCTGTGGTCTGCCTGCGCATACTTCGCCTTGTCTGAGGCTTTATGATTGTTGGCAGAACAGGTTTTTGGTACCATACTAGACTGAAGAGCAATTCAGACTGGAAAGAAGGAGAACCCCAAAATCCTGTCTATTCAACCTGTTTCATGAAATACTTGTGGACTTGCCATGAGTTCCTACTTCCATCTAGCCTAAGTTTGTATGTCTTTTAAATTTGATATCATTGCATCACTTTCCCTGCTCTACAGTGAACAGAGTAGCACCATATGCTGCAGTTTATGGCTGACTACAGTATGAACACAAATCCACTGGGTGTTTCCCTATTTTAAGGAACGTGCATTAGCCCCTTAATGCCTGACCTGAGATATGTTTGTATGGGAAATATGTTCTTTTGGATTTGATAGAGATGTCTTTCTGACTTCTTATCATTCCATTGTTTGCTAATTATCTATAGTCATGATTAAGTCTCTAGGCGTTTTTCTACTATATGGAATACAAAAATTAACAGCCTGCAAGTTGATTGTTTTGCCAGGGTGTCAACATCATTATTATTTTCTATTTCAACTTGACAAGAACCTAAAACAAGCAGAGCATATTGACCATCCAGGCTGTATTGAATGTTTTGGGTAGGATTTCCTGCTCTCATCCAGGCCTCCCTAATCAAATATTGTTTAATGACAATAAACTATTTGAACAAAATCACCACATTGCTCTCCTTTGCCTGTCGAGTCTAATGGTAAGTAAGCAAATTCAAATTTGGTTTTGTGGAGTGTGACCTGCAATATTTTCGTAAACTGACCCTACACACGGTGGGCAGTGATGGCGGTAACGCGTTACTCTAATCTGACCACTTTTTTTTAGTAACGAGTAATCTAACACGTTAATCTTTCCAAATCAGTAATCAGATTAAAGTTACTTCTCCAAGTCACTGTGCGTTACTATTATTTTTGCATTGTGGGTCGATAGCAGCATTAAACTTGGTCCGTGGGCAGGTGGTCGGGGTTCGACTGAACTGCCCACTTTAAGCGAGCTGTGAGCTTTTCATCCATGGTTTTCTGCAACAGCTACAACGACTCCTCACCTCTTAAAGCACGGTGACAATAGCACACCTGCACTGAGCTTTACAGACATTTTTATGCTTTTTTTCTCCTTTATTTAGAATTCTGAGCTGAGCCGCTCCGTATCTGCTCGTTAAAAACTGCTGATCCTCCGCGACACGTCAACAACTAACTCTATTTGCCACTCAAATGCACCTAAACTCCCTTTCTGAGGACCACATGATGTGAAAACGCAATAAAACTTTACCTGTAAATCTGGTCATGTTTTCTGCATAAATAAATGTTATCCATTCTTTGTGCTCAAATGCCAAAGCAGGGGGGTATCCAGATGGAATGGGGGCATGGGGCAAGGATGTGCCCCCTCCAACACACACACACACACACACACACACACACACACACACACACACACACACACACACACACACACACACACACACACACACAACACCCCTAGATTAAAGGTCCAGTTTTGAAGCCTTTTTTACTACAACTACTAATACTACTTATAATAATAATAATAATAATAATAATTTTGACAAGTAAATTGTTTAGAGAGAATTAAGTGTTTGAAAAATGTTAGAAAGAATTTAATAGTTACATTTATATACAACCTCTAATGTAAACCCGAGACTCTCATTTGGGATGCCCATTTCAAAGTTAGTGAAAATCTGATCTTGTTATTATGGGTGCAAGAATATATACTGTGTTTATTAAAGTGGGCAGTGCTTAGTGATGCTTCATGCTAGTGTACATCATTAAACCTGATCATTCTTTATTTTGAACTTGCCTGAGGTACACTCAGTTATAGTACCCAGTTCAAATTAGGCCAAAATATGATAATTATGTTGTAGTTATGATGGGCACAAGGAACTGACTGTTGTATGTACTACTGACGGAGCACATTTGTATACCCCCAATTGACTGATTTTTTTTTTACAAGGTGCGACTTTTAGGCTTGGGCTGGAATACAGATACTAATTTCAGATTTGCGTAAGAATTGATCCAAAAATAAATATATAAATACATAATTGAAAAGTTTTTTTTTAATGTTTTTATAAAAAAAAAAGAAAAATGACAATAACCTGTTCTAAAATGTATACCCCATAGTTTCATTTGTGCATGTGGATTATTGACAACATTTGTCACTGTCAGTGCTTTCAATAAGCTTAAAGGAATCCGTTAAAAATACAGCACACACACAAGAAAGGGCAATTCACTTAAAACTATAATGGTTTTGTTCTTTGACATATCTAGAAATTTACTCTAGTAATTCATCTTAAAGACAGTTTGCTAATTATGCAAGTTACTTCTTGTTGTCACCTTTTTGACATAGATGTTATTGTTGTGTGACATTTAGGAGTCGTTTACAGTGCATCCAGAAAGTATTCACAGCGCTTTACTTTTTCTACATTTTGTTATGTTACAGCCTTGTTCCAAAATGGAGTAAATTAATTAAGGCAGCAGGTGAAAAAACTAAGAAATCATATGTGCATAACTATTCACACCCTTTGTTGATGCACCTTTGGCAGCAATTACAGCTTCAAGTTTTCTTGAATGATGCCACAAGCTTGGTGCACCTATCTTTGGGTAGTTTTGCCCATTTGTCTTTGCAGCACTTCTCAAGCTCCATCAGGTTTATTGGGGAGCGTCAGTGCAAAGCCATTTTCAGATCTCTCCAGAGATGTTCAATCGGATTCATGTCTGGGCTCTGACTGGGCCACTCAAGGACATTCACAGAGTTGTTCTGAAGCCACTCCTTTGATATCTTGGCTGTGTGCTTAGGGTCATTGTCCTGCTGAAAGATGACCCATCGCCCCAGTCTGAGGTCAGGAGCGCTTTGGACCAGGTTTTCATCCAGGATGTCTCTGTACATTGCTGCCTTTATCTTTCCTTCAATCCTGACTAGTCTCCCAGTTCCTGCCACTGTCAAACATCCCCACAGCATGATGCTGCCACCACCATGCTTCACTGTAGCTGGTGCCTGGTTCCTCCAAACATGACTCCTGGCATTCATGCCAAAAATTTCAATCTTTGCCTCATCAGACCAGAGAATTTTGTTTCTCATGGTCTCAGAGTCCTTCAGGTGCCTTTTGGCAAACTCCAGGTGGGCTGCCATGTGCCTTTTTCTAGGGAGTGGCTTTCGTCTGGCCACTCTACCATACAGGCCTGATTGGTGGATTGCTGCAGACATAGTTGTACTTCTGGATGGTTCTGTCTCCACAGAGGAATGCTGGAGCTCTGACAGAGTGACCATCGGGTTCTTGGTCACCTCCCTGACTAAGGTCCTTCTCCCCTGATCACTCAGTTGAGACGGGCAGCCAGCTCTAGGAAAAATCCTAGTGGATCTGAACTTCTTCCATTTACAGATGATGGAAGCCACTGTGCTCACTGGGACCTTCAAAGCAGCAAAAATGTTTCTGTACCCTTCTCCAGATTTGTGCCTTGAGACAATCCTGTCAGAGGTTTACAGCCAGCTCCTTTAACTTCATGCTTGGTTTGTGCTCTGACATGCCCTGTCAACCATGGGACCTTATATCTAGGCAGGTGTGTTCCTTTCCCAGCCATGTCCAGTCATCTGAATTTACCCCAGGTGGACTCCAGTTAAGCTGTAGAAACATCTGAAGGATGATCACTGGCAACAGGATGCACCTGAACACAGTTTTGAGCTTCATGCCAAAGGCTGTGAATACTTATGTACATGTAATTTATTCTTATTTGTTTTTATATATATTTAATAAATTTGCAAAAATCTAAAAAAGAAAAAAAGAAAAAAAAAAGACATCCTTTATCCCATTTTCATTTTGGGATATTGTGTGCAGAATTTATTGGGTAAAAAATGTATTTCATCTATTTTGGAGTAAGGCTGTAACACAGAGGTATTTAATTCATTCCAGAAAGAGCCGAGAGGGTGCAGTTTTCTTTGCAACCACCATCTCCACCAGGTGATTTCAGTGATTAACTGATTCCATCTCCTCACACACTGTCAGAATTCTGACTAGCCTCCTCTGTTGGCTGGTGGATGTAATATGCGCCCTACTTCAGTATGATTCCACATGTTCCTCAGTCTTTGATTGTCTTGTGTTTGTTTTGTAGCTCCATCCCTAGATTTGGATTGTGCTCCTTAGCCATGTCGTCACGTGTGTTGCTGCGGCAACAGCTGATGCGAGAACAGGCCCAGGAGCAAGAGAAACGTGAGGCCCAGCAACAGGCCTCTGCCTCTCAGCTCAGGTCATCTCACTCCACTCCAGCCATCTCTGTCACACTGCCTCCCAATGCTGCCCACCCACCCTCTGCACAGGTTCCAGTGGAAGTCTTGAAAGTAAGGCTGTTGTCCCAAAACACTCTTACGTGATGTCACCATTTGGATATATTGGGGCTTGGTCATATGGACAGAAGTTCATATTAGCATTTTCAGCTCACTGTATAGAATTGGAATAATATCTCAGTTAATATCATTTAAGGATAATATTTAATCCTCAATGGTTTTTCTCAACCGTGCAATTGGGGACATGCACCAGCTGGGTGACTGCCCCGTTGTTACGTAATTGAGGGTTTTCCAAGAATACAGGCCTTCAGTTCAAAAGAGAAACATTCTGGTCATATATCAGCCCTCTGATGCCTTTATTTATTTATTCACATTGTTATTTATTCAGGAGTCAGCCAGACATCGATTAGAAAGCTTTCCGTATTTGTTTCAGGCATGTGAGAATTGTGCATTTTTGCATATTTACACATTTTTTTAATTTCTGCCAAATTGTTTTGCGTGAGGTATAAATCAGTCTGTTTTGAAGGCACACTTTAGATAGATAGATAGCTTACCAGCAGCTTACACATTAGACAAGACACACACATTACACCAGACACACAAATAAGATTAAGTAAATAAAAGAAAATAGACTACTCAATAAAAATCACTAACTAAAAATAAAAATAGAATTTTGTGTGCGAATACAGAATCCAGTCTCACAGAATATGACAGAGGAGTAAATGTAGTGTAGTAATGCAGTAATGAAGAGGTAGTGCAGATGTAAACAGTACACAATGTAAACAGTGTAGGTTGTGCAAAGAAGTAAACAGTGTAAACATTGTTGGTAGTGCAAAGGAAAAAAGCAATAAACGGTCTAATCAGATGTATCACAGGATTATTTTTTGCTGTGTTGGGAAGAGTTAAACAGTCTGATGGCCTGAGGGACAAAAGACTTCCTAAATCTGTCCGTGTGGCAGGACTGGGACAACAGTCTGCCACTGAATGAGCTCCTCTGCCTGATGATGGCGCTGTGCAGAGGGTGCTCAACATTGTCCATGATGGCCAGCAGTTTTAGAAAACATTAAAAATATTTTACGACAATCACTAAGAATTGATGGTTCGGACATGTGCAGAGGAGGGACCCAGGGTATATAGGGAGAAGAATGCTGAGGATGGAGCCACCAGGCAGGAGGAGAAGAGGGAGGCCAAAGAGGAGGCTTATAGATGTGCTGAGGGAGGACACGCAGGTGATTGATGTGACAGAGGAAGATATAGAGGACAGGGCGAGATGGAAATGATTGATCTGCTGTGGCAACCCCTAATGGGAGCAGCTGAAAGAAAAAGAAGATATGCTTATATACTATTACCATAAATGGGCGCAAATTGCACAAAGCCATGAAACTTAAAAAAAAATTCTTGCTTTGTAATGGCGCCAAACAAAATGAGTCAAAATCTGCAGAAAGACATAATAGAAAAGGGACAAAACTGGTGATTTGGATGCCAAGAGGTGCAGGTGAGTTGCTCTCTGCTTCTTTCTTCAGTTTAATGTTTAAAGGACATGTCGCACGTTATTTAACGTCCCGGTTAGCAACACAACAAAGTATTCCTGATTGTAAGTCTATCCATGCACATGCCATAATAATTAGTCATCACTGACAGACCCCCCCCAACCAGGGACCTGTTGACTCCCAGCTATTTTAAGCATTTTTCTTCATTTGCCTCTCGTATGCCTGTGTTTCATGTATTGGTCTCAGCATCTTTTCTTCACACAGACTGTCAAAATCAAATAATAATGTCATTGATATGAAATGTTGTTAATGGAGTATTTTTGAAGTATGCACACCTTTGCAGCAGCGCACACATCTGAAATGTTAAAGTATAATTAAATTATACTGTGGTCTTAATGGCACTACATAACATGACATGGTGTCATATTGGTGATAACTTTAATACCGGTGTGGTGTACAATTCTTTCCCTATATTTTCTTTTCCTACCGCTCAGATTGATGCCAAGTGTGCATACACAAGTGCAAATTCATTTCGTGACAATGGGAGCATGAAATGTGGGGTGACTGGGGGGGGGGAATACGGTTAGGGAAAGGGAAAGAGGTAGGATTAGAAATAGTAAAAAAAAGAAAAAAAAAAGTGCTTTTGCAAAATGCGTATTGGGGAAAGAAAAATACGGCGGACAGGAAAGTATGTGACACCGGTATATTGCTCAGCTCTATCTGATACTTGGATTTAGCAGAGCACAGGTATTTAACATCTCTTGAAATGATCAGGTGCAGACCCACTTGGAGAATCCCACAAAGTACCACATCCAGCAGGCACAGAGGCAGCAGGTGAAGCAGTATCTCTCCACAACTCTAGGCAACAAGGCCATTCCTCCAACCATCTGTGTGTCCCCTCTGCCACAGTCCAGTTCTGCGCCCGAGGTCGCACCTACTGCTAGCAGTGTTCCAAACAGCCCTATGGCTCTACTGAACATCGGATCCAACAAAGAGGAAGTATGACAATTTCCTGATGTGTGTGTCAGTGCTTTAAATACTTGATCATGTGGAAGAGTTTGTTGTTACAGCAGATTCCACAATATTTCAACTTTCAGCTTACTTTCTGTACCCTTTTTGTGAAGTTCAGTGCCTTGTCTTCTTCTTCGTTCTTGCTTAATTATTTTGTGCTTGTCCACTGTGGTGATGCATGGCATTTTTCATCATGCTTCTGCTGGCCTTGTGTCAGCCTGTCTGTGGTCACAGTGCAATGATAAATTCTGCATACAGTGGTAGCATCACATTGACACACATCAATATGTTTGAATGCACCTGATTTAAAACTTTTAAATTGTATTTTGTGTTGGTATTCATTCACTAGCATTTACAGAGTATATTTATATTTTTACATCAAGTATGTTTATCTGTGCTAACAGACAATGTTGATGACTTACAGTTGTGGGCGTAGGTTTATATGCACCTTGGCTAAAGATGATCAGACTGCTATACAGCACGTTTTGTTTTTCAGAAATGTGTGATAAGTCAGTTATCTATTAATATAAAAGGAAATGTATGTATGTGGCACGGTTTGTGCTTGCAACGCACAGCCACAATACGTAATTAAGCAGTCAACACCAAACTTGGTATGGTGACTGGGGGCACTAAGGGGGAGGTCACTGGGGCCCTTAGGTTGAAAACGTACATACAAGCGCACACGCACAGTCAGATTTATATATTAGATCACGACCTCCTACGCTATGCACAGCCATAGTAATAATTAAGCAATCAACACCAAACTTGGTATGGTGATTGGGGACACCAAGGGGGAGGTCACTGGGGCCCTTAGGTTGAAAACGTATGTACACACACACACGCACGGTCAGCCTTATATATTAAATCATGACCCACTCACTGGAACCCTTATTTTCGCAGTTGACGTGGTACTCAGGTCAGGTTGCAAGCATCGCACTTTACTTACTACATAGTAGCGCCTGACTAAGGTACACTTCAGTTACAATCTGAACTGGCCAGCACACGCCACGTATGAGTCAAGACATGTTTTTTCAATTAAAATGTACCTGCTGTGTACAGCATGCCAGACCATTGCACTGATATGACATGCTGTCATCTTTTTATCATCATTCACTTGAGTCTCATGAATGTCACAAATTGCTCTATAAAAAGTAATGACAACATACACACAATGCAATGAAACTTGCTACACCTTAACTAAAGTGACATGAAATATACAATGAAATGGCTAACATTCTTCTGTTACCTGTGCATAGAACGGGTAACTCAGCTAGTCTAATATATAAAGCTGAGCACGTGCATGTGTGTTCACTATGCACAGCCACAGTAATTAAGCAATCAACACCAATGACGTGAACGGGCCAGCATGAGTGAGTTAATGCACATGGTTTTTTTTTCCATTTAAACTGTACCTGCTGTGTACAGCATGTCAGAGCATTGCAGTGATATGACATGCCATCACCTTTTTATCATCATTTACGTGAGTCTCATGAATGTCACAAATTGCTCTGAAAATTAATGCTGACAACATACACAATGCAATGCAACTTACTACACTTTAACTAAAGTGATATGAAATATACAGTGACATGGCTAAAATTAATCTCTATTACACGTATGTAGAACAGGTAACTCAGCCCGTGATGTCTATTTCTATCTGAAGTTATATGAGGATAATAGTAACAAGATGGATTTATTTCTATTTTGTGAATTCACTGTCAGCATTTCACTGTCCCAGCAGTTAGCATTCATCAAGATGAGTGCCTCTTTAAACAGAAATTGATGAAATTATTTGTTAAAAACTTCTGAATGACTTATATAATTTAGCATTAATTGGGGAAATTTTGTCTGTATTTCACACGGAAAGGCCACAGGTGGGAATCGGACCCATGACTTGCTGTGAGGTAACGGTGCTAACCACTAATCCACCGTGCTGCCCAATTAATTATACACCATATCAAGCATGAGAGCATACAGACTTGACATCAAGTGAGGAGTGAAACCAAAATTACCGTAACTACCAGAATTAACAAACTTTTGTGCAATAGGTCAAAAAACCTCATAACAGTAGTGAAGGAAAACTCAGATATATCTTGTAGCTTTGTGGTGGCCAAGTGGAGCAGGGGTGGTGGCCAAGTGGTTAATTTGCTTGGTTTCAGTGCAGAAGGTTCCGGGTTCAAATCCCACCCCTGCCACATTTCTCCATGTAATATGGAGTTGCGTCAGGAAGGGCATCCGGCGTAAAACCTCTGCCAATTCAACATGCAGATTTACCTTGGATTTGCTGTGCTGACCCCGAGTGCGAAACAAGGGAGCAGCCGAAGGGACTTACTTTTACTATTTGGTAATGGCCCTGTGACAGACTGACATCCTGTCCAGGGTTTACCTCGCCTCACTCACGCCCTGTGAATGCTGGGATAGGCTCCAGCCCCCTGCAACCCGATATTGGATAAGCCGTTGAAGGTGTGTGTGTATTTGGAAATGATTCACATACTTTTAACTGACAACACACACATTGTTTGATGAAATAAAATATGTGCAGTCTTGTAAAACTGAGTTTTAAAGTTTTTAAACAAGGTGTATGTTAAGTTGTGTCGACAGCTGCATACCCATTTGATGTTTAGAAATTTACTTTGTATCACTGGGCTTTTCTCTCCTTTGTTTTTTCAGATAGATGATGTGATTGATGACATCATCAGTCTTGAGTCCAGTTTTAATGATGACATCATTACATTAATTGACTCAGGACTTCAGCTGCCTAACACGGTATGAGAAATGATTAGGAATGTTTTAATCTCAAAAGTTTCTTTTATATTTATTTTTTAAAAACATCCATTTGTAAGCTTTTGTGCTGCTGTAATCCACTGTTTTAAATCTACCAAAAGAGGTTTCATTATTTGTGTGTGAGCGGATGGTCTCTCTTTTCCATGTGGAATTCTGAAGCTGGCTATCACGTTTCTGTCAGAGTAAATATACACTTTTAGCAGTATGATAGTATTTGTCACAAAAGCGTTGGCTCCATGAGGACAGAAGATTTGGAGATGCACGGCTGTAACAGCAGTGGTCACAGTGCATTGTGATCATGTAAATGATTCTGTAAAAGCTGCAAGGTTAGCAGTCAGTTTGTGTAATAGTAGATTCTTAAAATTTAACCACCAAACAACAAATGAGGATGAAGGTGATGTTGGAGCAAAACAAATATGAGGTAACATTTTTTGGATTTGAGATGGCATTTTGGCTCTTACTGAATTCTTAACTGTGTAAAATAGAAGATATTGATTGGCCGAACTTTCTGCTTAACTGCTCTTTTTAACAAAAAATAAAACTTTTGACACTGAATGTCAACGAAAAAAAACTTGTTTGTAGATGATGTAGAGGTTTGCGAACCATTGTGTTCTAGCCTCCATCTCTTTGGCACTTGGTGATGTTTAGCTCTTTTTTTTTATGCCACCACTTTTTAGCTTGTTTTAATTCAAGATACTTGTTGCTCAAAACAATAATATTTAAGGTACTTACTTCTATGTGTAGTGCAGTAAGTTTTGAATTAGACTTACTTTTTTGTTTGTTTGTTTAAGCTCCCAGGTAATATGTTGGATGTTTACCATAGCCCTGGATTGACGGCGCAGACTCTTACGGTTAGCAACTCCTGCCCTGCGGATCTTCCAAAAATAAAAAGGGAAATCACTGGTAGAGCATAATGCTTTCTATATGTGCAGTTTTGTTTTTTCTTGATTTGTGTTTGGCTGATAAACGCAGTAAGAATTTCTCTTTCAGAAGCAGATGCTAAAGCTCTGTTGAAAGAAAGACAGAAGAAGGACAACCATAACCTCAGTATGTTGACTTTTATTTGAGAGCATTTAAAATCCTTTTTTTTTTTTTTTTAATTTACCTGGATTGATAAAAATTAATAAATGTGGTGCTGCTAACCATAAGTGGAATTCACAGCAGGGCTAAGTATTTTTGCCCATTTAAACTCCTTGATCATCCATGTGTTAGGAGTAGCTTGACCACTGATTAATTTGCATGTCCGCACATTTGAAATGTGGCGGTAAAGTAATTTCTCCCTCTTTGCCCAATCATTTGTGCTCACCTGCAGTTGAAAGGAGGAGGAGATTCAATATCAATGATCGTATAAAGGAGCTAGGAATGCTCATCCCAAAATCAAGTGACCCGTAAGTGCCGTCTGTTCCTTCAGAATAATCATTTTCATTTGCTGAAGAACTAAGTTGATAAATTACAGTTTTATTTGAATTGTCTGAACAATGTCGCCTTGTTGTTTGTTCACTGCCGTTGACAGTGAAATGCGCTGGAATAAGGGCACTATTCTAAAAGCCTCTGTAGATTACATCAGGAAGTTACAGAAAGAGCAACAGCGAACCAAGGAGATTGAGACGCGGCAGAAAAAGCTGGAACGAGCAAACCACACTCTTATGTTACGCATCCAGGTCAGTAGAAGCTGCTCACATTCAACATAGTAACTAATCGATGAAAAATGATGCAAATTGAAATTATTTGTGATTTCTTGTAAAAATTGCTAAATTGTTGAAACCACAGTTTCACCTCAATGTAAAATTAAGCAGCGTTCCACAAGCAGATGATTTCCATTAATGTTACGCTGTACATCGGTGTAATCGACCATTCACAGTTAGACTGTTCCTGTTAACCTTTTCCCCCAACTATGTGAGTCCGGTGATGACTGCACCTTTCAACTGTGCCAATCAATGGTAGGACATTACAGGTGCCTCTAAAAAAAATTAAAATATCATACAAAAGTTTAATTTTTTGTCAGATATTTCATAGAATGAAAACTACATATTCTAGTTTCAGTTCATTCATTTTTTTAATCTTAATTTTGATAATTATGATTTATAGCCCAAAATAAATAAATAAAATTTAGAAAATGCATATCGCAAAATATTAGAATATTTCAGCTGATCAGTTAAAAGAAAAAAAAGGATTTATAATACAGAATGTCTAATTTTTAAAAAGTATGTTAATTTATGCACTCAGTACTTGGTTGTGGCTCCTTTTGAATTAAATGCTGCAAGAGTGTAGTGTGGTGTGGAGGCGATCAGCCTGTGGCACTGCTGAGGTGTTCTGGAAGTCCAGTTTGCTTTGATAACAGCCTTCAGGAATCTTGCTCTTGACAATACCCCAAAGAGAATCTATGAGGGATTGTCTACGGGGACAGTCAAGTACAATAACACCATGGTCAGCAAATCAGGTACTAGTAGTAGTAGTAGTTTTGGCACTGTCAGCAGGTGCCAAGTCCTACTGGAAAGGAAATCAGTATCTCCATAAGGCTTATCAGCAGATGGAAGCATGAAGTGCCCTAAAACCTCCTGGTAGATGGGTGGGTTGATGTTGGACATGATAAAACACAGTGGACCAACATGAGCAGATGACATGATCAAATCATCACAGACTGCGGAAACGTCACACTGAACTTCAAGCAGCTCGGATTCTGTGCCTCTCTACTTCTTCTCCAGACTCTGGGGCTTTGATTTACAAATGAAATGGTAAATTTGCTTTCATCTGAAAAGAGGACTTTGGACTAGTGATCAACAGTCCAGTTCTTTTTCTCCTTAGCCCAAGAAATGTGTTTCTGACATTGTCTGTGGTTCAGGAGTGGCTTTGCACCAGGAATACAACACATGTTGCCCATTTTCTGGACATGTGTGTGCATGTTGGCCTTTGATGACTCTCCTGCACGACACAGGTCGTGTAAGTGCATGAATCAAAGTCATGCATGTATCAGTGCACCTTTAGTCCCCTCCTTCTGAAGCTCCCCCAAGTTCTGGAATCAGCTTTGCCTGACAATCTTCTCAAGGCTGTGGTCATCCCTGTTGCTTCTGCATCTTTTCTGACCCCTCCAGTCAACTTTGCATGACTGTGCTTTGATCCAGAACTCTGTGAACAGCCAGAGCTTTCATCAGTGACCTTCTGTGGCTTAACCTTCCTGTGGACAGTGCTCATGAGTGACTTCTGGACAACTGTCAAGTCAGTAGTCTTCCCCATTATTGTAGTTGTGTGTGTGGAACCAATTTTGAGAGATTCATGGTGTTCGTACTGCGTAAATAGTGATTTGAAATAAAATATTCTAGTATTTTATGATATGCATTTTCTGTGTTTTGGAGCATGAGGCTGTAATTATCAAAATTTAAAAAAAAATGCCTGACATCTTAGTTTTCATATATTGAAACTAAAATATGTACAAATTTTTCTGAAATACCTGACAAAAATATTGAACTTTTCCACGATATTCTAATTTTTGAGATGCACTTGTCTAAACATTTTTTTCTTCAATCAGCCCTTCACTCCATAAAATGAAGAGCATCATTAGTGAAAAATTAGTTTTAAATAGTTGCTTCATAGCTAGATTCTATGTTAAAACATCTCACTAACTTTATTTTCTATCTTTTTATGTCTCATGAAGAGGAAAAGCTGTGTGCAAGATTTTTATTTTCCAGGTTTTTTTAAAGTTATTTTGCAAAATTATTGTACAGTTTAAGGCTGTTATTTATTGGCCATCAGAAAATAATCTATAAAAAAATTAATTGGAAAAGTAAGCAATATATTAACTGATATATATTATATATGATATTAAAATATATATATTAACTGAATAAATTCTAAAAAGAGACCCAGCCGATGGGGACCTTAGTTCAGAAATCACCCAAGGCTCAGTAAACATGATGCAAAATGCAATGGATCAGAACATATCTTGGGTGACTGGGGGATATATGTACACACTGACTTGCTGCCTATTAAACTGCGGAGATTTAAAAAAAAAAAAGAGCAGCAGGTCTGTCATGATACTGACTCTTAATGAATTCATCAACTATAAAGGAAACTTGCATGATGGAGAAATTCTTTGATTGGCAAATTACACACAGAAATAAGAGTACTCAGAGGCCACAGTGATGCCATACCCACCTTTCAAAATATCTGGTGTGCAGAGAAGCTGTGAAATGGGCTTTTAAACAGTCCAATTCACTAACAATAAAATATCTGAGCTTGTCCATAAAATTGCCATTTTAGAAAATATAATCATGCGGCTGAAAAACTTGACCTTGCCCTCTGACATTGATCATTGGCCAATTGTAACCAACACCAAATCACTTATTCCCATCCATAGGCCCAGTATACCTGTCAAGTCTAATCACAATCAAATAATTTATTGCTAAAATACATACAAATGTAGTTAGAAGGCAAGCACGTGAAAATGCCTTCAGCGGTATTGTTAGTAGTACTTGGAAACGATTCAGAGTGCACCATCTAAATGTGCGACAATGTGTTGTCAGGAACTGGAAATGCAGGCACGGCTTCATGGCCTGTCCACCCCCTCTACCACCACTACCAACATTTCGTCTGGCCTGAACTCCAACACCTCTCTGCTCCAGCAGCACCCAGCTGCTCAGCATGTCCAGTCTTCATCTCTCAATGCAGCTGGAGCGTCTGCCCAGAACCTGCTTAATCTGAGAGCAACACCTGCTGGACAGTCTGTGCCAGCTTCCTTTCTGTCCCCACCTTCCTCAGACTCCCCTGCAGGTGTCACTATCTGCAGCCCTCTGGACCTGGGCAGCCTGAGCTTTGCAGAGCTGGAAGACACGTCAGCCTCAGCACTCTACCCTGACGTGGGCTTGGGAGACATTCTCATGGATGAGGGATGTGCGCTGTCTCCAGAGATGGATGCCAAGCCTTTGTTTTCTCCTCTGTCACCCGGTGCCTCTAAAACGAGCAGTCGCAGGAGCAGCCTTGAAATGGATGAGGACCTGTGATAAATCCCAGGAGCAGTCGCACACCCACAGATGATGCATTGATCCCATGGTGTCAGGAGTTTCAGGGAGGTCCTCACCTAACAAGAATCTATTTATACAGATCTATTATATAGAACCGAACTCAGAAAAGCAAAGGAGGTGAAAATTAGAATCAATACGTACAAGCACTGAAACACAAGAAACCAAGTTTTAAACATTCTTGCCATACAGACTGGTTATTCTTGTGTGGTTTTTACATGCAATCTTTTTATTAAATGATTGTTGCTTATTAAGACATGAACCCTGACAATAAGAAATTCATATTTGTAAGATTTTCTTCAGATTTTTTAAAAGAGAATTTTAAAAAAATAGATTTATTTTTATTTGTGCGGAATGACGTGAGGTTTGTTGTTCATGAAAACGACTGGCATGACAAGCTGATGAAGGGACGACAAACTAAATATAATCAGGTATATTAATATTTGGACTTGCTTTGATTAACTTTTTCATCCCCCACTAGTTGGAAGGCCTGAAAATGGATACATAGCTGTTCTCCATCCGTCTGTACTTGTGTACATCACTCACAATTACTTTTGCACATAATTTAAACAGAATTTATTTGATTTTCAGTCATATTTGAACTGCACATCCTTAATGATAAGTGTATGTCAGACAGGTTGGAGTTTGTCTGAGTTTTGCAAAGATCCTCTAAAGACCACCCAGTTTACTGAACAGAGGTTTTGTTTTTGTTGTGTTTTTGGTCAGTAGTCGCTGGCTCTCCTGTCGTAACCAATTGCCCACAAAAAAAGGAAGAAAGTCAGTATTGTGGTAACAGGATTAGGTCAGCAACGCAGCTGGTTGATTTTATGAGCGACACTCACTCTATGGTAGACAAAGGCACAAACCGGAAATGGCACAAAAAATCTGCCCAGTGGGGAAAGAGCCACAAACCGGACAACATTGTCATAAAAACCTGTAAAAAGCCACAAACTGATGGTAGATGAAGCTGCAAACCAGAAATGGCACGAAATGATTCAATCCACCCACCGACATCAGTAGCCTTTTTGCGTAACGATTTCCTTATTGGCCTTTCAGATTGGCCATTGTTTTTAAGGGTGTTTGTCGGGAAAATGATCATTTCTCTGTTGATTGCAGACCCTGCAGCGGGTCTAGAATCAATCACTTCTGCAACAGCTTCACTTTGAAGCTTGAACCAATGAAGCAATGCTCCAACCCGCTGTTTCGTAGGTTCTCTGCTTCAATGCTATTCAGCAGCAGCAAGTCCTCTTCTAAACCCCTCTTAAAGATGACAATCATGAGTCACTTTTGTGCTGATTAACGTCACTAACTGGGACTCTTGTCTTGTTGCAGGCAAGAAACGAGACTCGTCCTCCGTTTCGTTCACACAGCTCCAAACGCTGCTCCGCTCTCTGCTGAGTCAAGTTAGAGTCCGCTTTCAAAGCGAATCACCATTTTAAATCAAATGACACCTTTCCAAACATTGTAATACAAATAATAAACAATCGACTAAAACATTTTTTTTTACTTCGCAAAATGAGACGTCCTGCGATCTTTATGAATTACATTGATGCTGACATGCAGCACAGTCGGCTGAGCTCAGCTCAGAGGTATGGACTAACATTCATGCCATTAATGTCTGAAAGGAAATGCTTTTGACAAAAACTGCAGATTTTGTTCATTTCTGTTTATGTCCAGAGATCAAGGATCCACCATGTATATTTTAAGTCCAGAGATCAAGGATCTAGTGACCAATTTCATATTTATTTAATTTAAGACTCAGTAAAATGTTGAAATAGAAAACCTGTAAAGCTTACTTTTAGTACACAGAAAATTCACGAGCTATTGATAAGGGAATCGATAAGGAATCGGATTGATAAGTGGAATCAATAATGGCAGCAATATCGATAGTCTTATCAATACCCATCCCGACCTAAATGACATGGTGAGATGCTGAAGAGCTTCGCTTGTTCATGTCTGTGACATACAAAATATTTCCAAATACAGAAGACAGTGGACATGTTTTAGTGAATATCTCCCATAGACTGTATATATACTGGACAAAGCCAGCATGACATCACCCACAGGTTTTCTGTGGACCCGGAACAGCCGATATGAAACTTGTGGCTGGGTATCGCCATGTTGGCAGCAGCTGATGCACTGATTCACGAACTCATTGATGCATAAAGGGGTGGATCAGTAGGTGGCTCAGTGTGTGACGAAAGAAACCTGAACACGCCCCTCTTTGAGTCCAATCACCTAAGCTAACAGGATGACCTGGGTTCTGGTGTTTATTAAATCATACTTTGGGGGACTGCGTGGCGGTTCAACGATTTACTTTCGTGTGGGCATTAAAAATTATAAGCTGCTTATTTTCTCAGTTGTTATGCGTTAAGTGGACCTAACGGATGAAGCTGCTAAAAGAGCTAACGTTAGCATACAGCATTAAACCTGATGAGAATTACACCCTGCCAGTATTGCAACAGAGACATCTTAGATGCTCCGTTAGGCCATTTGACCACACAACAAGCCATATTATTCTAAGTGTTTGTCATAAAATACTACAAATGCACAGATGCAGCTCTCAGCAGCTGCATCGATCGGCCTCTGAGAGGTGGAGATGCTCAGGTGCTGTCACTCAGTGGCCACGCCCACAATTATACAGAACCTCACGGCTTAAAACATCTTAAACTAAGAAGTTAGAATAAAATTCACCCCTCATACAGTTGTCATAGAGGCGGAAACTTTCTACAGAGACTAAAACTTTTTTTTTTCTATCAGGTTGTAAACTTGTTTGTTCCTCCTCTAAAGTTCGACATTTTAACACACTTCAAAGAATGCGCTCTGTTTTGGTGTAAGCCTCAAGCGGCCAGTCAAGGAAGTGCAACTTTTTCTGCTAATTTATCTTGCAAAGTGATCAGACCAACACTAAATGTCATGGTACACAAAATGACCAGCGGGGCATGCTCGGCACACAAATGCCACCTTGTTTTTGCCTTCGACGACAACATATGGGAGTTTTCACATATTGTGAAAAGTGGGAACCACATTATAAAAATTATTCACACAATTTGAGTTTAATTAGGTTATAATGGAGTGCTGTTGCTTATGATGTGGCACATAACAAAATTGACAAGCTTGAAATGACTGAATATTTATTTACCTGTTTTATATGTATATATGTTCAACAAAAATATAAATGCAACACTTATTTTCACTCCCATTTTTCATGGGTTTAAGTATAGGATTGAAGACTTGTATGCACACAAAAGGTTTATTTTCTGAGTACTTTACCTTTGCTGAGATCATCCTCCACTTGGCTGGTGTGGCACAGCATGATGCTGATTAAATGGCATGATCAGTGCACAAAGGTGCATTGGACTGGTCACAGCAGAAGGACACCATCAATTTTGCAGTTGATAATGGGGGCTGGGGTATTCGGCGAAGAAGCAGGATGTGAAGGCTGGTGTGTTTATGTGTGGTTGGCAGTTATGAAAGTGGTTAGAAATTACATTGGAAGCAGCTTCTGTCAGTGAAATGAGCACTCGGTTCACGAGCAACAGCCCTGGTGAGCATTCCTGCACTCAGCATGCTAACCGATCAAGTCTGACATCTGTGGCATTGTGTTGTTTGTTAAAACTGCACATCTGCGCACCCTTTCCAAGGAACATCTGTGCAGCAATCACACTGTTTAATCAGCATCTTGATATGGCACAGCTTATAGGTTATATTGTCAAAGGTGGAGTGCTCTTTAACACAAATGTTAAGAAATTTGTGAACAAAATTTGACAGAAAAAAAGCTTTGTGTTTGTACAGAATAATTTTTTTAGAATTTGTTTCATTTATGTTTTTGTTGACTATATATTTTTTGTCTTCATTGAATGGAATCAGGGTTGAATAGCAGATGCATGCTTGTTGTTTCACCAGCAGCTACAGAAGGGATATTTGTAAAATTAATTGGCACGTGATTATATATTTCCTTCATATTGTATATAAGAATTTTATTTTGAGCAGATTTCTTGCACCTTATTTTATGACAGTCTATGCATTTTATGAAAATGTTTGTTGACGGCTTTGTAATGAGCCTACATAGCAGTGGAAAGACACTCGCTGCTGCAGCTAGTTAGCCAAAGCAGGTCTTGTTCCAGAGTAGCTACGCATTACAAGTGAGTGTTTTTATTTAATATATTGACAGAGACATTATGAGTAACACAGAACAATTTTATGTCCTTAAAATAGTACTGTACTTTATTACATATTCTTTTGATACCACAGTAGTCATTTCCCCTGACTAACACCTGTATTGTCTTTAACTTTGGTGATCACTTAGTGATCCCCCACCACCCCACCCCCTTAATGATCAAAAGTGAAACAATGCACTTCTGCTCAGTTTAGTTTGAATTAGCAAGGCTTTGACATTCATTTAAAAAAAACCCACTAGTTTCACCTCCTGTAATACTGTCTGTCTGTAGTGTGAATATGTGCAACAGACGTTAAAAAGGCATTTAATATAAGTTCATGTATGTGGAGATGTACCTGCATTTGTTTGTAACACTGACTTAATGAATTTGGGTGTTTAATTGTTGTTTTTTTTTACATCTCTGGTACCATTTAAAAAAAAAAAAAAAACATGCAAATGTGCTGTTGTCTGACACTGAAGAAAAAATGATTTCAAGCTGTCTGCTTCAATGCAAATTGATCTGTGAGGCACTTTGATGTGACCTGATGCAGCGTCTGTCCATATACTCAATGTTGTTCTTCACTGGATACCAAGAAGCACCTGTTAGCTGTTTCCATGCTCATTGAGTTGCGCTTCACTCTTACTAACAATGTCTTACGCCAACACCTATTTGACTGCGGTGATGGATTGTTCCTAAATGTTCTACAGGTAACATTCATCTTGCCCATAGTTTGACATTTAACATTGCATTTTGACAAATTATTTGCATTGTAAATTTGCTTATTTGCCTACATTTGTACCCGCTCACGGGCTACAGTACATTTACACTACCAACTGAAATGACCTGAATCTAATTTTCTTCCAGATCCTGTTTTTGTGCTTTTCATCTGGACTGGTCACATTCATGCTTTGGATGAATAGCGTCTGCTGTCATGGCTCTGGAGGTCAGGGCCTGTATGCTCAGTGCATCTCAAGAGCTTCTGACTTAGCCTAAAATATCCTGGCAAGGACTCCCAGCCCAAGAGATGTCTGGGAGCAACTCTGGGCAAGGATTTGACAGAAACTCTTATTATAGTGAGTAGGCAGGGTTGACCCCGTTGCTAGGCATGACGTGGTCCTATAAGAGCTGTAATTGGTTGTCACGGAAGGGGAAATAGAAAAATAAATGCACTCTGCGCTCCTACATATGAATGAACGGTAAAATCAACGATCATATAACTGCATTAAGAAATGCGTAATTGTGAAAATAATTTAATGTCATGATGATGATACTCAGCAAAATTAAATTGGCGCGCTCGCTGGGCCAGTTGCTAAATCTGTAAATTCTGGGAGTTCTGGGTTTTGGGGGTTTAAATGTTGCTATTGTGGTTCATGATAGTTTAAAAATGTGGTTAGTGTTGTTGATTTATTGTGCTTTTTAGTTCAGTTGGTTTAGTGAGTTAAGTGTCACCATAAGTGAAAAGTGTATCGTGTTGATGCCGGCCCTGTGTTGTTTTATCTGAAAAATAAGAGCACCTCCTAGTGACAGAGTGCCAAAAAGACAGAAGCTCTTGCTTGTCTTTCATTATTTCACACAGCTCACTACAAAATAAATTGTTACACAGCTTGAAGATGTTTGAACATATCTCGTTCACATGTCGATTATCTACATATTAAAAGTGTGTGGGTGCATGAGTTTATTAAGTTCAGTGCAAGTACATAATTGTAAATGCATTAAAATTGCATGTATGACACAAAGTGAAAACACTTATTTACATTGTCCATTTAAAAATCAAATAAGTAATAATGAAATAAAATAATAATAATGATAATATAAGAACCTAAACAATTTATAAATACATTAAGACAGTAAATTAACATAAAATTATGTAAGAGCATGTTACTGGCTCACTGTCATCCTACATACGGAGAATATCTCTCTGTCTTTTTTTTTTTTTTTTTGCCATCTCTGCTTAAGACACTTAAGTCCTCACTACTCTTACTAGTTGGGCACCTTAGGAGTTCTCTTAAGGCCTAAGGTGCTTTGTGGACAACTTTCCTCTTACAAGGGAAAATTCCAAAATATCTAAGAATTTGAGAAATTCTAAGATTTTTCTTAGAATAATGTCACTAGGAGCTATTTTTAGCCAAAGGCTGCTTCGTGCATACGGGCCCTGAACAGTTAAACAAAAGCATTTGATTGGATGTTAACTCAGAAAAAACAAGATCTGTGTCACATTGTTTTTACACCTGAATGTCCGGAAACAGATCCATACCAAGGATAATTATTTTCATATGTTTAGTCTGCTTAATTTGGTTTCACATTACAATTTTGCATTCGCACTAAACTTTCAATGATGTACTTGCATCCTGTCATCATCTATGTATGCCTCTGTCGGAATGTTCCATGACACACACCCAAATGCAGAGGTGTCAAGTAACGAAGTACAAATACTTCGTTACTGTACTTAAGTACACTTTTTAGGTACCTATACTTTACTTATTTTTCTGCCTACTTCTGACTTCTACTCATTACATTTTCACACAAGTATCTGTACTTTCTATTCCTTACATTTTTAAAACAAACAGCCTCGTTACTCTTGCCTTTAGTTTAATGTTTATATATATATATATATATATATTTCACGTCATGTGCGCCTGTGATCAACTTTTCTGCAGCGCGGCTTTGCTTTGAACCGTGAACCAATCCAAGCAGTGGTTCGCAGATTGAAGCAATGCTTCGACCTATTGCTTCATTTATTCTTTCTTTCTTTCGCTTAATTTTCCCCCGCTAAAACCCTAAAGAGCATACTTCTGTGAGTATTATTTATCTTTTCTATGTTAAACCGACCTGTTATGGTCTTCTGAAACAGTTGATAGATTTATTTTATAACTTAAAAACGGGAGCGACGCTAACGCGTTAGCATGTCTATGGCATTTTCAATGTTAAAAGCATGAAGCAGCTCTCATCACGTTCGGGTGCATTTGTTTTCAAATTGTAATATTTCTTAAATTTATTTTTGTTTATATATTAATAATCTAATGATTATTATATAAAATTTTAGAGAGAGGCAAAAAGAACCTGAATAGAAACACAACAGAAAATATAAAAGCAACTAACAACATACATAAATAAATACATACATACATAAATGTTTCCTGTGAACACCTAGTGACTCTTACACCTCCACTTCATCCCTGTCTTATTTAATGACAATTTGTTTCAGTCAAACCATATTTTCAATGTGTTAATTTCTTCAGTGATTTCCTCCAGAACTATCTGCCAAACTAGAAAACTGCTGCAACCTTGTAAGAGCAGAATGAATCTGAATAAGGAAAGTTGTTTTTTTTTTCCTTCACTAAATGGATGCTGCACTCACTGCAGTTTATCGTCTGGAATAGTCCCAGATTGCATTTCAGAGCTTCTAGAATTGAAACATTTTCGTGCAGGTGGTGTTGGGGGGTAATTTGGGGTCTTGGGCCACATGTAGAACGAATCAGTTTTTAAATTTAGCTTTCAATTCATATAGTGGCATCTACCTTTTTTTTTTTTTTAAAGGTTACTTTATACTTTTATACTTTAAGTAGGTTTTGGAGCACATACTTTTTCACTTTTACTTGAGTAAAGAGGTCAAGTTGATACTTCAACTTTTACCAGAGTGTTTTTAAACTGCAGTATCTATACTTCTACTTAAGTAACAAATGTGTGTACTTTTGACACCACTGCCCAAATGTCCTCTGCTCACTTAATGTTACAAACTGGATTTAAGCTAGCTGCTTTGCGTACAGTATAACTGATAAAACAAGTGCTTTATATTTGTCTTGAATAAACAGGAAGGTGCCTGATGGAATTTCCGTTATCGCTTATCATGCTGATACAAACACATTCCTCACAAAGTTTTGATATGACATATGCTGCTTAAACAAACAAAGCGAGCACATCACCCGCTTACCACACCGATGCACCAGCTTCCAGCCAATCACGTAGTCCCACTGATACACAACGGCAGAGCAAGACCGCCCAGCTGGGTAAGATGGGGAATCATCTGTTGCAGCGGTGCATGTGACATTTGCTTCTGGAAGCCCAGCACTGTCTTAGTTGACTCTGTTCTCAGTGCAGGCATCTCTCAAAACATTGTTTTTTGAAGTCCGTCTCCTGTTAGTTACTGAATTTGTTCACGACACAACTACCGGTTGTCAGAATGTTCCATGATGTCCACCCAAATGTTCTCAGACGGATATGAAGCACTTGTTTTATCAGTTAGACTGCACACAAAGCAGTCAGGTCAAATCCAGTTTGTAACATTAAGTGATCTGAGGATATTTGGGTGTGCGTCGTGGAACATTCTGACACCGCGTCTTTTTACATTGTTTTGTAGACGTACATGTCTGACACTGGCTAGTTTTCAATTTGATGGGTTCTGTTTGAATAGGGAAAATTTTTAAGCATCTTTTCAAGTTGGCTTTGACACTACTCCTGATCAAATTGCAGTTTTAAAATAAAATTGATTCATGTCACTTCAGCCAATAATGTGACTGTGGGTTCAGTGATAAAGCATTTGAGACATCTCCATGGCGAGGTCCAGGCACTCTGTGGCCTGGAGGCACATGTCACAGATGGAACAGTCGCACACGAGGCTGCGAATACCCAAGCAGCTGCAGAGGTCACAGCAGTGCGTGATGTCCACCAGCGACTGCAGGGCAGCAGGCTCGCAGCTGCACACAGAAGAGCACAGCGACCACACGCATGTGTAGCACCCTCTTATTGCAGCTGACAGGCAGTCCAGTGGGTGGCAAAACAGGCAGCCCATGAGGATGGAGGCACAGATGTCTCATGGAAAGAAAAGTGAGGAAAGCTTCAGCATGTAGAGAAGAAATGCAATGGATGATCAGATACTTTATGATTCTTACCAAATGCATCTGATGATTCAGCATGGACAGTTTTCAGGTTGTGCTTATTCGTGCTGATTGGCGTTTCTGTCTCACTCACTCCAGAGATGGTGCGAGCGTCTGTGGAAGATGGCAGTGGGGCAAATAGAGGTCGTGGCTCTTCATTTACAGATTGTGGCTCACACATGGACGGTGCTAAATTAACTCCAGCATTTTGCCTCATCTGAAGGTCTGATTCAGCCAAGGTTTCCACAGCAATATATAAAAGAAGAAATGTAAATGCTGAACTGTTGAATGGACAAAGGATACTTACAACTCAAAATCAGAAAAAGTTAGGACTTATGGAAAATGTCAATTTCTTTGATTTCATTGCAGACAGTATGGATCCTAGATATTTCATGTTTTGTGTGATCCCCTTAATTTTGTCTGCTATACATCTGTTTACACATTTCAGGCCTGCGACATTTTGAAAAAGCTGAGACACTAAAGCATTTACCACTTTGTAATGTTCCATTCATTCTCACACTTGACATTTTGGCATTCAGTACAACAAGTGATGAAATGTTTCAGGTGCTATTTTATCCCATTCCTCTTGCAAATATGTCTCGAGTCAAATAGTCCAGAGTCGCCATCGTTACATTTTTCCTTTCAAAATTTTCAACACATTCTCTTCGGTACAGGTCAGGACTGAGTGCAGGCTGGTCCAAACCTGTACATGCGCTCTCCTCACATAGCCATGTCTTTGTAATGTGTGCAGAATGTGTCTTGCAATGTCTTGTTGAAAAAGGCATGGACATAATTGGAGACGAAGTCATCTTGAAGGTAGCATATGTTGCTCTAAAATTTCATTGTACATTTCTACAACCCCTGGCAAAAATTATGGAATCACCGGCCTCGGAGGATGTTCAATCAGTTGTTTAATTTTGTAGAAAAAAAGCAGATCACAGACATGACACAACACTAAAGTCATTTCAAATGGCAACTTTCTGGCTTTAAGAAACACTATAAGAAATCAAGAAAAAAGATTGTGGCAGTCAGTAATGGTTACTTTTTTAGACCAAGCAGAGGAAAAAAATATGGAATCACTCAATTCTGAGGAATAAATTATGGAATCACCCTGTAAATTTTCATCCCCAAAACTAACACCTGCATCATATCAGATCTGCTCGTTAGTCTGCATCTAAAAAGGAGTGAACACACCTTGGAGAGCTGTTGCACCAAGTGGACTGACATGAATCATGGCTCCAACACGAGATATGTCAATTGAAACAAAGGAGAGGATTATCAAACTCTTAAAAGAGAGTAAATCATCATGCAATGTTGCAAAAGATGTTGGTTGTTCACAGTCAGCTGTGTCTAAACTCTGGACCAAATACAAACAACATGAGAAGGTTGTTAAAGGCAAACATACTGGTAGACCAAGGAAGACATCAAAGCGTCAAGACAGAAAACTTAAAGCAATATGTCTCAAAAATCGAAAAATGCACAGCAAAACAAATGAGGAACGAATGGGAGGAAACTGGAGTCAACGTCTGTGACCGAACTGTAAGAAACCGCCTAATGGAAATGGGATTTACATACAGAAAAGCTAAACGAAAGCCATCATTAACACCTAAACAGAAAAAAAACAAGGTTACAATGGGCTAAGGAAAAGCAATCGTGGACTGTGGATGACTGGATGAAAGTCATATTCAGTGATGAATATCGAATCTGCATTGGGCAAGGTGATGATGCTGGAACTTTTGTTTGGTGCCGTTCCAATGAGATTTATAAAGATGACTGCCTGAAGAGAACATGTAAATTTCCACAGTCATTGATGATATGGGGCTGCATGTCAGGTAAAGGCACTGGGGAGATGGCTGTCATTACATTATCAATAAATGCACAAGTTTACGTTGATATTTTGGACAATTGAAAGGATGTTTGGGGATGATGAAATAATTTTTCAAGATGATAATGCATCTTGCCATAGAGCAAAAACTGCGAGAACATTCCTTGCAAAAAGACACGTAGGGTCAATGTCAAGGCACAGGGTCAATGTCAACGAGCAGATCTTATTTGATGCAGGTGTTAGTTTTGAGGATGAAAATTTACAGGGTGATTCCATAATTTTTTCCTCAGAATTGAGTGATTCCATATTTTTTCCTCTGCTTGGTCTAAAAAAGTAACCATTACTGACTGCCACAATCTTTTTTCTTGATTTCTTATAGTGTTTCTTAAAGCCAGAAAGTTGCCATTTGAAATGACTTTAGTTTTGTGTCATGTCTGTGATCTGCTTTTTTTCTACAAAATTAAACAACTGAATGAACATCCTCTGAGGCCGGTGATTCCATAATTTTTGCCAGGGGTTGTATATCAGTGCTATCACTGTAGAAGTATAAATGACCTTTGTCAAGTTCACCTACACAACCCCAAATCATGACATACCCTGGCTTTTAAAGTTGTTGCTGATAACAGTGTGGATTGCCTCTGAGCCCAGAGAAATCAACTCTGATTTTGGACAAGGTTAACATAAGGCTTTGTTAATGCAAAGTAAAAATTTAAGTGGCATTTGTGAATGTAACTCCGTGTTGTAGTGCTTGACAAAGGTTACCTAAAGTAATCTGTTTCCTATGTGGTTATATCAGCTATTAATGAACGACTGTTCCAGATGCAGTGCCGTCTGAGGGATCGGATATCACGGGTGTTTAGCTTGAGGTTTTGTCCTTCCCCTTAGACTGCTGAAATTCCTCCAGACTTCTTGAATCGTTTAATATTATGCACTGTGGAGGGATAAATATGTAAATCCCTTCCAGTCTTTCATTGAGAAACATTGTTTTAAACATTTCAACAATTTTCTCACACATTTGTTGACAAACTGGAAATCCCCATCTTTGCCCCGCAAACACATGGTTTCATGGATACAGATTTTCAAATATCAAATATACTTTATTGTCCATGCAGGAAAAATTTTCTTGGGAGATAAGTGCTACAATAGTTGAAGAGCAGTGCAATGCAAAGTGACAGAGACAACACAAAAAGCAGATTAAAAAAAGATAATCACACATATAAACTAATTAAAATGGGATATAAAATCCTGCCCTAAAACAGCCTAAAAAGATAGATTAAAAAAATAATTTTGTAATCAATTTTTATAATATTAATGTTTTTAATAATTGTTTAAAACCCCTAACACTTATGAATAAAAATCATCATTACAGTCTCCTGTTGACGTCAGCTAATAACTTTTCTTTTTTTAAACCTCATTACTATCCCCAAGTTGCACCTGACCCAATTACAGTGCATCTGGAAAGTATTCACACCGCATCACTTTTTCCACATTTTGTTATGTTACAACCATATTCCAAAATACAGTAAATTAGTTTTTTCTCTCAAAATTGTATCACAACACCCTATAATGACAACATGAAAAAAAAAATTTTTTCCTTCAAATTAATTGTATTAAAAATGGAAACCTAAAGCCCCCTTCACACATAGCAAGAATGTGCAGGAACCAGCCCGACAAGGCAAATATTGCCATAATATGATGCAGTCGGGAGGAAAAGAGGCGTGGTCAGGAGTGTCAGAACACATCCAGATTACCTTGTCCACACCTGCATGATGGCAACCAAACCAAATGTAGACAACTGGTAGATGACACAGACTGCTGTCATATGGCCATAAAAGGCGCTGAAGACTGCCCGATGTCCAAACATCTGGATGGCGAACACGATTACATCTGCATTCATCCTCCACTTCCCAGTGCTAGTGACATCATGTGCGTGTGTGCATAGAGCAAAGATGCTAGACTGATGATATGATCGCGGGGTGTGTGTGTGTGTTCGTTCACAATGGCTGAATGAGCAGCCGTGTGTGTGCGTGCCGTTACCAGCTACTGGACACTGCTGGCAGTGGGCCATGCTGTCAGATGCAGCCTTTCCAGGGAACTTGAATTTATTTTTTTGTATTTTGCCTCACTTCAGTAGCTCAACGCAACTCTTGACACCATGATGGTTGGATTATCACATGGCATTTAATTTTGCATGGTTGATTACAGCACACAGCACCCGGGTGACAGGATTTTAAACACAGGCTGCTGTCCCAGCTCCACGTTCGCGCTTTGCTGTGAAACACTCCTGGGCTGTTGGTGGTGAAATTTATGTTTATTAATGCTGTCACGGCCTGCCACAACAGTTCCATGTCATTATCTGACATGGAACTGACTGACTGAGTCAGGCCTGACTCAGTAAAAACTGTTTTACAGCAGGTTCCTGTTTTACACATAAACCAACACACAATCATTTCATTCAGTCATGTGGACAATAAACCTAACATGTACAGCACACATTCATAAAATGATCAGACAAGTGAGAAAGGTAGACCAGTGGTTACACGAATAACTATTCAATAAATTGTCTCTGTAAGTTTTTTTAAATAGTATCTCTGAGCTGATAGGTGGACATTATTATACGTGACACTTCATACCAGCAGCCTTTTCTGTGCCAGATCCATCTTGAGGTTCCCTCATACGTGCTCTAATTGTTTCGGATCCCATTTTTCCGCCATCAGAATATGTAAATTGCGGTCAGATGGTGCTCAGATTGCACATGGACTGCTGTCTGATAGGTGTCCCATCTCCCATCCCATTCGGCCTCATTCTGGCTATGTGTGACAGGGGTATAAGGAATCACACATATATAAGTATTCAAACGCTTTGCTCAATACTTTGTTGATGCACCTTTGGCAGCAATTACAGTCTCAAGTCTTGAATGTGATGCTGCAAGCATAGTGCACCTATCTTTGGACAGTTTTGCCCATTCCTCTTTGCAGCACCTCTCAAGCTCCATCAGGTTGGATGGGGAGCGTCAGTGCACAGCCATTTTCAGATCTCTCCAGAGATGTTCAATCGGATTCAGGTGTGGGCTCTGGTTGGGCCACTCAAGGACATTGACAGAGTTGTCCTGAAGTCACTGCTTTGATATCTTGGCTGTGTACTTAGGGTCATTGTCCTGCTGAAACATTATCCGCTGCCCCAGTCTGAGGTCATGAGCGCTCTGGAGCAGGTTTTCATCCAGGATGTCTCTGTACATTGCGGCATTCATCTTTCCCTCAATCCTGACTAGTCTCCCAGTTCCTGCCGCTGAAAAACATCCCCACAGCGTGATTATGCCACCCCTATGCTTCACTGCAGGGATGGTGCCTGGTTTCCTCCAAACATGACGCCTAGCATTCACACCAAAGAGTTCAATCTTTGTCTCATCAGACCAGAGAATTTTGTTTCTCATGGTCTGAAAGTCCTTCAGCTGCCTTTTTGGAAACTCCAGGTGGGCTGCCATCTGGCCACTCTACCATACAGGCCTGATTGGTGGATTGCTGCAGACGTAGTTGTACTTCTCGAAGATTCTCATCTCTCCACAGAGGAATGGTGGAGTTCTGACAGAGTGACAGTTGGGTTCTTGGTCACCTCCCTGACTAAGGCCCTTCTCCCTCGATTGCTCAGTTTAGAAGGGCAACCAGCTCCAAGAAGAATCCTGGTGGATCCAAAATTCTTCCATTTGCAGATGATGGAGGCCACTGTGCTCATTGGGACCTGTCAAGCAGCAGAAATGTTTCTGTACTCTTACCCAGATTTGTGCCTCGAGACAATCTTGTCTCGCAGGTAAACAATTCCTTTGACTTGATGCTTGGTTTGTGCTCTGACATGCACTGTTAACTGAGGGACCTTCTATGTAGACAGGTGTGTGTCTTTCCAAATCATGTCCAAGCAACTGAATTTAGCCCAGGTGGACTCAAGTTAAGCTGTGGAATCATCTCAAGGATGATCAGTGGAAACAGGATGGGCCTGATCTCAATTTTGAGCTTCATGGCAAAGGCTGTGAATACTTATGTGCAAGTGATTTCTTAGTTTTTGTTTTGTTTTTGTTTGTTTGTTTGTTTTTGTAATAAATTAGCAAAAATCTAAAAAACTAAAAACTTTTTTCACATTGTCATTATGGGGTATTATGTGTAGAATTTTGAGGAATAAAATGAATTTCATCCATTTTGAAATAAGGCTATACCATAATAAAATGTGGAAAAAGTTTTCTGGATGCACTGTATTTGGAATGAAACTATTTGGAAATGCAACACATTTACATTTCTGTGACAGCAACATTAATGTATAGTCGTAGATTGAGAGGTTAGAGCATTGACATGTTAGAGCAACATATGATGCCTTTCAGACAACTTTTCCAGCGGAATTCATGAGTTTTTCAGCAAAACGATGCAAAGCCACATTCTGCACACATTAGAAAGACATGGATGTGAAAGAAGTGGATACGGATACTATACTGGCCTGCCCTCAGTCCCAAACTGTCCCCAGTGGAGAACATGTGGAGAATTTTGAAATGAAAAATGTGACAATGGTGACTCTGTACTATTGCATAACTCAGGACATGTTTGCAGGAGGAATGGGACAAAATAACACCTGAAATGTCTCATCGCTTGGTATCCTCAATCCCAAAATATCTTTTAAGTGTTGTGAGAAGGAATGTCAACATTACAAAGTGGTAAATGCTTTAGCTTCCCAGCTTTTTTGTATTTTTTTTCAGTGGGTGGGATGTTTTGCAGGTCTTAAATGCAGGAATGGAGATGTATTAACAAATGAAATGAAATGAACCACACAAAGCATGAACTATCCTAATATGGTGTAATAGTGTGGTCACTGTGTGATCCCATTACATCAGTGTGGGTCATTGGCAAAACGGTGTGCAATCAGATGCTTGCAATGTGTACCTAATTAAAAAGACTGTAAGTGTATCCAGGAGCCACTTACCCAGCCACCTGCTCCTCACGTTTTCCAACTCACCCTGCTGCACCCACTAATAATTAAGATATTGTATGTCAACTAAGATGTCAGCCAATCAAGAGCTACAAAACACCAGACTTAATCAGCTGTAGTTGTAGGAGCTAGACATGGAAAACATGCAGTTCTTGTGAACTCCAGAAGCAGGGTTGGTGATCCTGGTATAAGATGATATGCGATTTCATCATCTCAACAACGACTAAGACCCAAATTTCAAGTATATCCCTTTTGAACAAACATAAAACATTTCTTAATTCTGACCATCTGGGTCAAACTACTCAGAGTAATACCATTGTGAAACTGATGAAGTGTATCTAAACTTCTAAGTCAAATTAACCTTACATGTGAATGCTATTAGTTTATGGTACTGTAAAACAACTTTAGCATGACTTTTATTAGAAAATCTTAGGATCATTGCAACATGTTTAATATTTTGGCTGATTTACTTCAACATCTTATACATAAAAAAGGTCCTTAAACCAATAATAAATTCCCCCAAGGCTAAGATATGTCAGATGCCTTATGTGGTGGCTATTGGTTTTAATTTAAATGGAATAAAGTCCAGCCAGGTGTCGTGCAGTAAAATGTAAATACCTGTGTGAGCTGCAGTGCAGCTGTAGGGTGTAATGGCTGACTTTGCAGCAGTGGTTGGTGAGTCATGATATGTCTGTTTTTCATCACTCCAGTCATCCGGCTTTCCATCTACATCTGCAGTATTCTGTTTGGCATCCATCACAGCATCCACGGAAGCATGTAACCTGCATCACTCTGCAAAAAATAACAACACAGACGGCCATGTCTGGCATGGAGGACAAAGAAAATGAAGTACAAGTCTGAGTGCAGATGAAACGGAGACATTATCAGCTCCTTACTTTGAATTAAATACACTTCATTATAAACTAAATTCAAAATAACATCAGTTACACTGCTTCCACTGGTTATCAATACTTACCATTGTAGAATGTGAATGTAATAAATATTGCAATTTTAGTGGAAAATTTAAAAATGAAATGTTCTGCATGTTATCAGAGCCAGAGCCAAATCAGCTGCTGAGTTTTATGAGCTGTCAGTGAGAAGAAGACAGATAAAGCAGAGAAGTTAATCTATTATTAATTTCCATTTTGGAAACATTTAGCACGCGAATGTGCAGGATTTGCAGCCATACTGTGCAAATGTTTTAGGCACTGTGCCTCGACTTCTGAAAAATTAATGAAAAATTGCTATATCATATTCATTTAAATATGTATGTATACAGAGGGGTCACTTTTCATCTTTCAAAATACTTTTTTTTTTTCAGGGGATAAAACTACATTTCTTTTAGTTGGTCTCCTGCAATTTGTAAGAAGATTGCCTGATATTTAATTGGGTTGTTGCAAACATTTTTTGAGTGATAACAGCAACTGTGTTTTCATCATAATGTGGAGGATAGTACGCCTACAAATAACTCTTTGTCTTGTACATTTTTTATATGTGAAAATGAAATTTATATTTTCATAATTGATTAGTAATAAAAAAAAAATATTTCATTTGATTGTATTTGGAATAGGCATGTTGGACACTGAATTTGATTTTCTGTTGAAACAGTACAGCACAGTACTTTAACAATTAAAATGTATACAGCAGATATTCGAATAATTAAAAGCACTCTGCTGTACAAACACCGAGTTAAGTGCTCACTGATCTATTTGATCAAAACTGTACATTAACAATAAACAGGTAGAAAATTCAAGTGCAAATCCAATATGAAGAATATTACAGAAAGGCTCCATGAGTCAAATCAAACAACATTCACTCATGTCAAAATATAAATGAAATATTGGTTCACAACAAGTTGTTTAAATCTTGTATTTGTCAATCCATGTAAGATGTCTTATGTCAGACATTACCACAGGAATCCACAAAGCCTACATGTGGTATCTGCCTTCATCACTGCACATATGATATAAGAAACAAATAGTACTTACTCTTCATTGCAGAGATTATGGACTTATTTAGTTACATCCAGCATTCAGCCAGCTGCATCCTTCTCCATTAAATCCTTCTTCACCCTGTTGGCGCTATTGTTGTGTGACACTCCTCTGTCCGCATTGTTTCCTCTGTGTGTGTGTGTGTGTGTCTTTACTTATTCATAAATGCTTCTAGAAAAACACAATGTATGACAATATAATGTTTCATGAGGGAAATTACAGCTACTTAAATATTTTAGCACCTAAATACCTATAGTCAATGGAAAGGGCTGCAGGAAATCCACAAAAACTGGTTTGGGGCGGGGGGGATAGTCTACCAGTTTTGAATATTATTATTCTTATCAGATAGGAACTATCACTTGCATTACGATGGAATATCAACTCCAACATGTTGACCATGTGGTGAATTTTTCAGGGCATGATCCTGCACACACCTACCTCAGTGTTGATTACCCCAGAAACGGAAAAGGCTAAGGGGATCTCCATGTTTTACCTGGCTTCAGCAGATTTTAGGTGTTTTTGGTTGCTTGGGTGGTTACCATCCAAGAACCAGAGTGGCTCTGTGGTCTGGTGGATGCATCATCATCACAGCACCTGTGCATGGGGTCAAATCTGACTTGACCTATACATTATTACCTTTAGCAGCTCACCCTCCTTCAAATGTTTGGAGCAAAGATACAAGAGCTAAGATCTTTCTTTTGAAGAATCGCTGACATTTTCTTAGCTGTTTGGACCTTAAAAAAAGCTATTCATGCTTTTATCAGCTGTAGACTTGACTACTTAATGCACTTTATACTGGCATTCTCAGTCTGCAATTAATCATCTGCAGCTGGTGCAAAACGCTGCAGCCCACCTTTTAACTAACACCCCCAGATGTGAGAACATTGTCCATATCCTCTACTCACTGCACTGGCTTCCCATCCACTGTTGCACTGATTTTAAAATGTTAATATTTAGTTTTAAAACTCTAAATCGTTTTGCACCACCATATTTGAGTGAGTTGTTGGTGCTACATGACCAAAGCAGGGTTCTGATGTCATCCAGTCTCCATCTGTTGGAGGTCCCCAGATCACACCTGAAACATTGAGGTGACCAGGTTTTCTCAGTCGCTGGGCCCAGACTTTGGAACAAGCTCCCTCCTGATCTACATATCACGATTGATCTGGGTCTTTTTAAAACTAAAGACTTTTCTTTTTAAAATGGCCTTTTATACTTACTAGTGCGGTGACATTTTATTCTGGTTTTATGTCCACACTTATGTATTACCCTTAATTTTGTGTTCTGTATGTGTTGTGTATTGAAATGTTTTTTGTAGAATGGCCTAAGCAGTGGGTCACCCCTTTGATGTGATTTGGTGCTATATAAACTAAATAAATTGAAAATAAATTGAAATTGATTTTATTTTGTTGTTGTCCTTGCATTGTCTGTCAGAGGTGTTTGGTGATGCTCATATATTTGGAGGAGAATGAAGGTCTAAGTCCTGGTCTTTCCTGTATACAAGTAGTTGTGAAACTTCAACACTAACCAGTAACCACAGGTGACAAGTGGATGTCTATGGTGCAAGGCCTCTTTGGAGAGTCCTTGGGAACCGATGCAATGGCTTTGTGTCAAATAAACAGTTACTTAAGGAAACTAAGTAGACGAGTATCACTTGCACTGTGAGGGTGTCACGTACTGAGATTACCCTGTACCAGATTTGTGTATTCACTATCTTTGCATATTTGAAAAATGGGAAGTTTGTTCTGTGCTGAGTTTACCTTTTCTGTGCGCAGAAAGAACTGACAGCTGGTTTCAATTTATGGAGACAAATAACTCACCTGTTGATTTGATTAATCCCTGTCCAGATAAAGTATTGCTGAATGCGTCCAGGGAAGCAATATCATTAACAGATACAATCAGAATTTATTCACATTAAACTTGATTTTGGCCCACAGAACAAACTTCCCCTTTTTTGCACATGCGCAGTTAGAGAGTATAGAAATCTGGTCTGGGGTAATCTCAGTACATGACAAGGGAATGTCAGTTGTGACATTTTGACCATGTGGCAGGTTTCTCTGGGCACAAACCAGAATGCAGGTGACTCAGTGACTACGTTTACACGCCGTTAATATTCGGGTTAAGGTCAGTATTCCGGTTTCTGAATCATTAGGAATAACCCATTTACATGCTTAAGCAGACAGAGTTTCTCCTGTATACATGGTCATTGGTATCATTTGGAATATTCCCATCTAAACAGCGACGCACGTCTTCCACCGGTGCTTGATTTGGTCTTTGTTTGTGCAAATCCTGCTTTGCGTAACTTTTCGGCCGCCTTCTTGTAAATGTCGCTATCTCGGTACTTTCTACCGTCAATAAAAGACATTCGTGTCTTTCATGCTACTAATGAAGTACAGTGGTCCCTTGTTTATCACTGGAATTACGTTCTAAAAATAACCCGCAATAGGAGAAATCCGCAAAGTATAGTCAGTGTTAGTTTTTACAATTATTATAGATGTTTTAAGGCTGTAAAACCCCTCACTACACACTTTATACACTTTTCTCAAACAGGCATTAACATTTTCTCACTTTTCTCTCCTGTGTAAACACTCATTTTTCTTCTGGGCGAGAAGGTTATAAACAGACACACACAGCACACAGTGCGCATGCTCTCCCTTCGCTCACTGCCTCCGGGGGTACGGATGCGGGACCGCAAAGAATCCAAGTCATGGCCACAGAGCTCTGCGGCTGCGATATACCGAGACCCTGCGACGCTGTGGATTTTTCCGCAAGAAATCTATCCTTGCTGGCTGCCGGAGCGCTCCGCATCAAAACAGCGAGCGTAGTCTCTGGACCTGTAGCCAGAGTTGTCCGCAGCTCCGCACAGCAGAGAGGGGGGCAGTGTGAGTGGCCCCCTGCAGCGTTTACCGAGTCTGCAGACTCAGTAAGCGCATCGGAGGCAGTGAGAGCAATCACGGTGATGCCGACCGGTGCCGCGACCGGCCCGCCTGATAAGGACGCAGAACACAATGCGCTGTTTACCTCTGCTTCTGTGGTGTCCGGTGGGTTGCGCGCGCCGCATACAAGTAGTTGCCGTACTCAAAAGACCAAGATTCCTTGCGGATAGGACATGCGCAGAACACAAAATAATGTTCCTTTCTATGGGGATATCCTGATGCGCGTTTATATGACCTGATATTCGGGTTAGAAAAGGAGTAACCCAGGGGTCATATTCGGGTTTTTAAAAACCCGAATATGAGCATATTCGGGTTTTTGCGGGTGTTTACATGGCCGTGAGCAACCAGGTTATTGCTAATATTCCTGTTATGAAAGGGTTATGAAAGGGTTATTGGCTGCATGTAAACGTAGTCAGTATTTAAAACCCCAGCGGCTGGACAAGGACAAGAGGACACGCACATTTCAAATGTCTGTGACAGATAGCCATCTTATTACATTGGATGCCCTACCTGACACAACTCCACATTACATGGAGAAATGTGGCAGGGGTTGGGTTTAAACTGGGAACCTTCCGCACTGAAACCAAGGGCCTAACCACTTGACCACCACCCCTGCGTTTTTGCCTGTAATGTATTACGGCGTCAAAACACAGATCATGTGATAGAGATAAAAAAAAAATGTGTGTATCTTGACAGAAGGAACACTGAATTTGTATGTACACTGAACAAAAATATAAATGCAACACTTGTTTTTGCTCCCATTTTTCATGAGCTGAACTCAAAGATCTAAAACATTTTCTATATACACAAAATACATATTTCTCTAAATATTGTTCACAAATCTGTCTAAATCTGTGATAGTGAGCACTTGTCCTTTGCCAAGATAATCCATCCCACCTCAGAGGTGTGGCATATCAAGATGCTGATTAGACAGCATGATTACTGCACAGGTGTGCCTTATGGCCCGGTCACACGACATACAATGATAGCTGAACAAAGGAAAAAAGCCACAAAGTCACAAATTGTCAAGAAAAGGTGGACGAATGAGCTTTTTTTCCCATCACTGAATAGCCTGCGAATCAAGAGCACAAAAGGAATGAAAGAGGAATGAAATGAAACTGAAGCTAACGTTGACATTGACGCTTTAAACAAAATGCATCCTGCTCTGCGTTCCAGGACTTGGTGCTGGGACGGAGCTCTGTAGCACTTGAGTCCTGGAGAAGCTGCAAAGAGAAGTGCAGATCCAATCCACTGTGGAGATCTGTGTGCATGTCAGTGGATCCACCTGCTCTGGTTGCTCGTCCAGATCAAAAGAGAGATCATCTCCATCAGAATCCTCACTCTCTGGTTCAGATTTGATGACGCGCTGCGCGCTCCGTCTTGCTCCAATAAAAAAACTAAAGCGCTTGCTCAATATTCATAAGATGCCTCATTTTTACAAAACAAAAACAAAACAAAAAACTAACCACACACGCTAAATACTCCACCCAAATAATACACACTCCAAACGTGTCAGATATTTCTCAAATGACAAAACTCTAATCGCTGTCTGTACGCCCAAAATACACGCGTACTCAGTGTTTTTTGCTTGTCGTTGCGTTCATTGATTTGCTTGCAGCTGTGTATATTTGCTTTTAATGTATGCGTTCTGTCATGTGTAGCCCTTGCTGCACTCCTGCCTACGTTTTTTATTATATATATATATATATATATATATATATATATATATATATATATATATATATATATATATATATATATATATTGCTTTGTAGAAATGTGCTCCAGTCTCAAAACTGCAAAGCAAACAGCATTCACGTTTCCAGATGTACAGTGGGACACACTGCTTCCTTGTTAGGGCTGGGAACATCAGATTGTAAATTTCGTGCCCCCCCAAAAAAAGTAGAAAATATTGCCATTTAAACTCACAAGCAAACTTAAACTTCCTGTTTCTTGTTTCAGCATTGAGAGCAAGACAGCGGGGGGGGGGGGGGGGGGGGGGGGGGTGAAGAGAGAGAGAGAGAGATAGTGCTGTCTCTCTCTCTGCCTTTTTTTCAAAACCCTGGGGTTTCTGATCACCGGGCACTGCGGCTGTGTGGATCAAGCAGTCAGTCACACATACATGCGCGGGTTCAATTACCAGTTCTGATCACGCATGCACAGGTGCTGCATACGTGGATCAGTCACACACACGCGCGCTTCACCTTTTCTCCAGCTGATTCACTCTGGATGAATGCATTCAGTGTTTGGATGTGTTGCAGCGCATGCGCACGTACATGCGCGCACAAAAGAACTGTCTCGTACATAATTCATCGACTGAAACATTGTTCAGAAAAGAATGCAGCCATTTGCGATTACACTGGGTTTTCTGTTTTTACATGTCACACCTCTGTGGATCAAAGCTGTTCATATGTGAATATCTGTTGCTGCTGAAACTTTTCACACTTGATGCTCAATGTCATGCTTCTGTAAACTGCCGCCTGGTTTGCACAAACCAAGGCGCAATTTGCTCAGAGATCACCGCAGACGATACAAAATATTATTACATCGTGTCGGCCCACAGCAGCTCCACATCAAGGAGGCTGATCACACTCCTGCAAAGCCCCCTGCTGCAAACAAATATGCAGCCATCAAGGATCACCTCCTCAAAACTTTTGAACTGTCAGATGCTGTAAGGGCCAGCAGGCTCTTCTCTCTACATGGGCTGGAGGACAGCAAGGACAGCAAGTTCATGGACAGAATGCTGCAGCTCCTCAGAGGACACCGGCTGGACTTTTTGTACACCAACTCCCTCCTCAGGTGCACGCAGCGCTGGCCAACACCACGATCACAGACTGCCGTACACTGGCGGAGGAGGCTAAGAAATTCTTCCTGGCTGGCCATCACCATAGCAGCCGCACTCTCCCATCACACGCAGCAGCAAAAGCCCCACACCACACACCAGCACCATCTCTCCTCCACAGTAGTGCTCACAAACCGGCTTCTGTACTGTATGAAAATGTTCAGCTGGTCAAACGAAGTCTAACAAAATGCTAAGTTACAAAAACTAAGTAATGATAAGAAACCATCAAGAATGACAGTAAAACGAAATACGGACGAATTGAGGTTTTCGGCGGTATTCGTTCAAATTTTTCGACAGTTTAAAAATCTTGACGAAGCACCAGCTGCAGGAATGAAGTGCCAGCTGCAGGAACAAAGCTGCACAAAGGTTAAACAATGCCAACTAAAGTCGAGATTTCTTGTTTCATTTGGGCTTCGTTATGTGCCATGTGACCGGGCCTTTAGGCTGGCCACAATAAAAACAGGTGCAGTACAAAAAAAAAACCCTTTTATGTTGTCTAGTACAATTTTAGTGAAACAATAGCAATGTACTATTGTATTCCATAGTTTTAATAACACGGGTTATATGACAGTGATAAAAAAAACATGCATCTTCAGACAGAACATCAAATTTGTACATTTATTTTAAAACAAATATGTTTACAAAGTATTTTTCGACAGGATGAATCTGGTCATGTCAAGAGAAGAATTGAATGTGATGTGAATTTTAGGATATTGTTTTTGTCCCAAAGTTGAGCCTGTACCTTGAATTTCCTTGGTTGGAACTGCTGTTACCCTACTCTTTATAAAGTTAATATTTATTTAAGTGGAAACTTGACTATGTGAAATAAAGCTAAGGAGTAGATAGTTTTCCAAGACAAGCATTTGCACATCATTTATGTGTACAGAAAAAAGCTGTAGTTCCACACTGCTCAGAGTGCTGCTCTCACTGGACAGACATCTCTGGTATTTTGGCATTGTGGGATATCTCACCCACAGATTGACCTTGCCGGACTACTTTCGCCACCCTGCTCAGCGTGCTGCTCTCATTGGAGTGACAACACAGAATGTGTCTCTTCCCAGATAGATCTCTTTCAGTGCAGCTTCTTGTTCTGACTTTAACACAAAGTAATCCAGTCATATCTTTCTGAACTCTTCCGCATCAAACTCCATAGTGTCAGTGTTTACAATGTGCTTGAAGTTGTTCATAAACTTTAAGTTTCTTAAATATTTATTACGACCACTCTTAAAACTTCAGTTATTTTTACAATTTTATTACTGGTAAATTTTAGAATTGATTTAGATGAGATATACTCATTATTTCGCAGGAATATATCACAACTACTTTTTGCGCAGGAATTCATCAAGCACGTCGGCCTCGGGCGCATACTAACACAGGATATCCAGAAACTTGACAGTTGTTCGGCCGTAACGAGCGTCCACTTTTAGCTTGCCATAAGCTAAGCTAGTGGCGCTCGTGAGGGTGTGATCCCACAATGCCAAAATAGCAGAGATGTCGCGCCAACCCTCCGCGTGCAAAGGGAGTGGTAAGATGGCTGCAATGACTCAGATTTTTTTTTGTCATCAGTCCGCTTTTCGAAGGCCAGTGACGAAAACATAAAACGTACTAAAATGTGTACCTTTTAATTGATGTATTATTTTTATTTTAGTATAATCATGTAATATTGTTAAAACTCCATGGAAAATATGTTTTTTTTTTAACTTGATCAAACGGAAGCTTCGATAAGTGCTTCAGATATAACTACTCGACACGCGCTCCGGAGCTTCGGGACTTAACAGTAGGTTGACGTTGTCCAGTAAAGAGTCGTATTTTCGTCTTACAGCAAAAGACTACGAGTGTGATGGTAAGTGCCAGGATAAGCCTTTTATTTCTGTCGAAGTTTGTATTTCCTAAATTAGCTACTTATAGTTTTCTTTAGTTCAATCGACACGACGCGAGCATTTCCTCCAAACTTATGATTTAGTTATCGGCGGCCTTTTACTGTTATAAAAGGATTAATTAAAAATTACATTTCGTTAAATTGTTTTTATTTTGTTTCAAGTAACTAGCTTTACCAGCTATTTGATATTGTAGCTGTTGCTAAATGCTCAGGCTAGCGTTAGCATTTCACGCTAGTAAGCTTGTTGGGTAGCTTTGTGTGTAAACATTGTTTACTCGCTGTTAATGTAACTCGGAGTTTGCTGTGTGGGAAACGTTTTTTCCTGATTATCTGGTACATGAACATTAGTTGGTTTTATAATTGTAGTTACCCAGTGTGATGTTTTGTCACTGTACATATTGCTAACAAAGCAGACGTTGAACAAATGACTATGTACAGACAGTTGCCCAGTTCCGGATCACCTTTTTTTTTTAAGTCCCGCTATACGGAGCCATAAAGTTGAAGAAGTCAGGATGAGGTAGCCTTTCTACTTAAAGTGTGAAGCCACATTATGTGTGGTGCAAATATTTGCCGGAAATGGATCACTTTGCCCGGTTCTGGATCACGACACACTGTGTCACTTTGGGGGCATTCTTGGCATCTGGTTGAAGCCCTTCTAATGCAGAATGATGCACACTGTGCCCGAGAATGTGTTTTGAACACAAAATGATATAATTATGCTTATTAAATGAGAATTTGCTTGGTTTCGAAAGGCACTGTTACACGTTTTTACGAGCAAAAAATGAAGTGTTTACTCAAATTGAGTGGCATTCCTTAATAAATGAAGATAAAATAAAATCTGTGGTAATAAACATCCTTGGATGTTGATATCTCCCCCTAAGCTTTTAACTCAATTAAGTGAGGATAGCACACGATGCCCCAACTTGCTATCATTTTGCACCTTATATTGTTACAGATGGAGAGCAAAGGAGGGTTTTAAATGTGTGGAGGTGAGATTTCTCCTGAATTAAAAAGTAAAAGCCCCACATTCATGCCCATTCGTGATGTTGATTTGACCCCCAGAGTACACATGGCTTGCAAGTACTGACACGAGGCTGCTGCTGCAGTGATCCACAACCGGCAAATTTTCGCGTTAGAGATAAATGCGTGCAGCAATTAAACAGCAAGACATAACACTGACATTTTCTACCCAAGTAAGTAAGTAAGTATTTTCCCACTCTAGAACCAATGACACTGAATGGCTAACTCACCTTTGCTACTTAATAGAGATCGTCACTTTCACACTTGCAGGAATGAGTGAGTCAGAAAACACGCGCACACCACCGAGACCGGAATGTTTTGATTCCTCTGCTGATCACAAGGATGGCTGGATCCGGTCGAGCTTGTGGTCATTTGTAGACAAAACATCAGTCTTTCCATTGGTACCAAGTATTAGCTTATTCGCGCTGATTACGAGAAACGGCGGCGCAAATACTACAGCAGTGATTCGGAACTGGCAATGATCTGGAACTGGGCAAGTGACTGTATTACGAAAATAAAAGAGTGGGATAACGTCTGAGTTTTCGTTTTTAATTAATACTTCATGTACATTTAAGACACAAGGCTCTCAAAAGATTAAGCACCACCTTCATTCTTTATTCATTCAGAGATGTTGTAATATTGGGTCACAATAAATAGCCTTCATAGCTTTAATGGTGAACCCACCTACCATGATCATCAACACAACAGTAATTAAGACACATTTCCCTGTAGAAAACATCCCCACTAGTGTGTCGGGAACCCCAGTTGTGTTGGGCATTTGGCTTGTCTTATCACAGACACTGACTACATACCAATGACACAGAAGGCACATTTGCATGTCTGGAGCATTTTGACATGCTTGGTGCTGGTTAAAAAAAAAGAAAAGAAAAGAAAATTACAAAACAGAATGGCATTCCACCTGTGTCTGTTGGATTTGGACACAAATCATACTGTGGATGCTCAGTTTCAACATGGTCACCAACACAGTTAGTTATTTCAGCATGAGGTTCATGGTTGAACAGTGTTTTATTTATTTATTTTTGAGGTGTGGTGATCATGTGGTATGTCCTAAAAATATTTTCTCACACTGACTGAAAAACAGGACATAAAGAAAAAGAGACAAACAGCACCATGGAGCAGTCAGGTTGTATGCATTCCTGGTGATCAGAGCACCTGTCATACAACAATGGGCATGTTTGGAGTTTTTCTTTTTTTATCTATATGCTGAGGTGTGGCATGTTGTGCATGGCAGAGTAAGTAAGAAATAGGTGTGTGTTTTTCATATGCATCTTTTTTCATGCCTACATGCTTGATAGAAATGGCAGAAAACGTCTTTTATACCAGTGGTTTTCAAACTGTGAGGTAATTTCTGTGAAATGTTTTACAGAAGGTAAAGGCTATGATTGCATGGATGCGTGCAGTCTGTATGCTACAATCACATGCCACAAAATACTGAGGAGTCATGCAAAGGCATATAAAGCCTTTTCTACCCAAATACATTATGCAGTAAGGGATTTATGAGTCATAGTGCATGCTTGACAACATTTTTTGGAGACAAAACATAAGGAAAAATTTTGTGGCTTTGTCACGCTTGCCATGCATTATGTTCATTAATTAGCTACAAAACCAGACCCATTTTTATTCCAAATGCTGTTGAATGACTTGAAGGCTTTAGCCTATTATCCAAGCGGTAATAAAAGTATTATACAAATAATCAAATCAATTTTATTTATATAGCGCCAAATCACAACAAACAGTTGCCCCAAGGCGCTTTATATTGTAAGGCAAGGCCATACAATAATTACGGAAAAACCCCAACGGTCAAAACGACCCCCTGTGAGCAAGCACTTGGCGACAGTGGGAAGGAAAAACTCCCTTTTAACAGGAAGAAACCTCCAGCAGAACCAGGCTCAGGGAGGGGCAGTCTTCTGCTGGGACTGGTTGGGGCTGAGGGAGAGAACCAGGAAAAAAGACATGCTGTGGAGGGGAGCAGAGATCAATCACTAATGATTAAATGCAGAGTGGTGCATACAGAGCAAAAAGAGAAAGAAACACTCAGTGCATCATGGGAAACCCCCCAGTAGTCTAAATCTATAGCAGCATAACTAAGGGATGGTTCAGGGTCACCTGATCCAGCCCTAACTATAAGCTTTAGCAAAAAGGAAAGTTTTAAGCCTAATCTTAAAAGTAGAGAGGTTGTCTGTCTCCCTGATCTGAATTGGGAGCTGGTTCCACAGGAGAGGAGCCTGAAAGCTGAAGGCTCTGCCTCCCATTCTACTCTTACAAACCCTAGGAACTACAAGTAAGCCTGCAGTCTGAGAGCAAAGCGCTCTATTGGGGTGATATGGTACTATGAGGTCAATAAGATAAGAAGGGACATGATTATTCAAAACCATATAAGTAAGAAGAAGAATTTTAAATTCTATTCTAGAATTAACAGGAAGCCAATGGAGAGAGGCCAATATGGGTGAGATATGCTCTCTCCTTCTAGTCCCTGTCAGTACTCTAGCTGCAGCATTTTGAATTAACTGAAGGCTTTTCAGGGAACTTTTAGGACAACCTGATAATAATGAATTACAATAGTCCAGCCTAGAGGAAATAAATGCATGAATTAGTTTTTCAGCATCACTCTGAGACAAGACAAAAAGCAGTCCTACATATTTGTTTAATATGCGCATTGAATGACATATCCTGATCAAAAATGACTCCAAGATTTCTCACAATGAATGAATGAATGTTTGAGTTAATGAATGTTTGAGTTCAATGGTATAAATATTTCATGAGGTGAAAGCTGGAACGTTGCCTCATTGAATGGTACGTTCCAGCTTTCACCGCATTAAATATTCGTTCCATTAAAAGAATGTCAAAACATTCATTATTTGTTTTATGTAATGGCTAAAATAGATCCTTGTCATGTGATATTTTATTAAATTACAAACAGAAAAGGAGCATACATTGTCATGTTCCACTGGTGCTTAACAGTCCAACACGAACTTTAAACAGGAGTCCAAATTGTGATAATGTAGTCCGTCATGTTCTGCACTGACTTCATGTACTTCCAAAATAAAAAAGACTTTGTATATTTGGGGAGGTGATGGTCTAGCGGTTAAGCATTGGCCAGAGGATCCCCGGTTCAAATACCTGCCTGACCAGAAAATCACTAAGGGCCCTTGGGCAAGGTCCTTAATCCCATAGTTGGTCCCGGTGTGTAGTGAGTACCTTGTATGGGAGCACTCTCACATCGGGGTAAATGTGAGGCATTATTGTTAAGCACTTTGAGCACCTGATGCAGATGGAAAAGCTATATAAATGCAGTCCATTTAATTCCCCAGTCCAGTGAAAAAAAAAAATCACGTTAGCTTTTCATACTAACAGCTCGTCGTGCCTCCAGACGGCTTATAGTGGAGTGTGTGTTAGAACAATTAGCACCGTCAGTTAGCTCCTTCAAATCGTCGTCCGTCAGCAAAACAAACACTGTCATGTTTAGCGAAACACCGTCCCCCGGTAGTGTGAGCGCGCGAGGTGGTCGGGGCATGCAGTAGCAACTTTCAAATACCCCAAAATTGCACTGTAAATAAGAACTATTGCACGGTCAATAAAACGCAACGGCAAATAGTATAAATAATCCATGTCACATGACATACAGCCCACCAATCAAATGACAAGGATCCACTCAGCTGTTATATAATAGGAATTACTAAATTGAACAGTCCTGTCGATGTTTGGTTGGTGCTCTTGTTTGTGCTTGTACAACATGTGGTCCTGGCAGTGTCAGCTGTACCGAGCTGCTGAAATCTCCTTTTGGAAATCTGTCACTTGGGAAGCTTAATACAATACATCCTTTAATCAGCAGCAAGTGAATATTCACTCCACAGAAAGCTGAACTCATCTGGATTTTATCTTTTCTCCACTTGCTCTGGGGCACAGAACGCCTCTGCATGTCAGACCAGAGTGCTCACCCGAGTCAGACAAACTGGACTTTGTGGTTATAACACACTTTGGACATGGTTCAGGCTGCATAGCGTTATTTCAGGCAAAATAAACAATGTCATTGCTGCCAATTTTACTGTGGAAACAAAAGCTTTGTGATTAAAGAACTGCTTTTTTGGGAACTGCAGTGTTCTCGATCATGAACTTGTGTCCTGTTCATGGTGCAGTGGTCTGTTTGTGTCCTGTTCATGGTGCAGTGGTCTGTTTGTTTTTAAACATCTGGCCCAATTATGATGCATGTCTGTGAGACAAATATGTGGGAGTGTATCATGGAAAAAAAACTGGAAAGGTGTGTGTGTCACAGAGCATGTTGTCTTAGGTGGGTTCACCACTTTAGAGTTCTTTTGGTAGTTTTAAGGAATCCATGTATTCACTAAGGTTGTTCCTAAAAACAGGAAATATGTTTTTTGAACCACTAAATTTGTATTTGTGGATGTATTTAGGAAGTAAAAGTTTTATTATAAAGTGTATATCTTCATTTTCCATTTTAAAATTGAATATATCACAAAAGCAAAAAAGAAAAAGCATGCAATGAAATAAGTAAGGATGAACTCTAGAATGTCTGACCATAATTCCGCAGTGTGAAAACAGCTGGGTAAAACCTGTCATTTAAAACAAAACCTCTCTCAATTTATTAGAAAGCAAGCACCTGAGAGATATCACACATTTCTCCAAGGCAACCAAGTTCTGTATTATTCCCAAACTCTATGCCGAGTGGGGTAATGTCTCACAGCAGCTCAGGGACAGGAACTTTTTCCATTCTTTCTTTCTTGTGGGCTTACTAACTGCTGAAACGACTGTGGTGTTATGTTAGCTTGATTAATCAGTGAGCTCATTATGATAACATTATTTTGAGGATCATTTTGACTTGTGATGTAACTATTTTTCAGGACAGTGAAGTGTCTGATGTTGACCCTGTACCAGGGCCCGAGACTGGTTCTATGGAGGGAGAGAATGCACCGCTGTATTGTATCTGCCGTAAACCAGACATCAACTGCTTCATGATGTAAATTTATATCACCAATCCCGTGTTTAAGTCACACAGGCTGTGGGACTGTGTATTCATGTAATAGTGGTCATATAATTTGCTCCTTCTTTTATTTCTGTGACAGTGGCTGCGACAACTGCAATGAATGGTTCCATGGCCACTGCATTAACATTACTGAGAAGATGGCGAAGGCGATCAGAGAATGGTACTGCATGAGCTGCAGAGGTGATGAGAAATGTTTTCACAAATTGTGATTGTCTACATAACACAAGGTGTGTAAGATATCTTCTGAATAAACTATGTTTTCACTTCATTTTCCCTCACACCAGATGAAAATCCCTTATTGGAAATCAGGTATAGATCAAAGAAAAACCATGAGAGAGATGTTGACTCTGACAGAGGTGAAAGGCAGTATAGCACCCCAAGTACTCCCGACTATAGGAGTGACAGACGGCGTGGATCAAAGGTAAGTTGTGTTTGATATCAGGAATGTAGAACTTATTTAAGCAAACTGGTTACACCAAACAAAAAATACTACATTTTTGCTTCAGTGGTTAAAAATCATAAAAAAGTAAGAGCCTTTGCTGCTTGTACACGTGTTCCTTCCACTCAAAAGTATTGGCTTTATTTGATCAAAAACCACATTTTTAGAAAATACCATTTCCATGACAAACTGCATTTGGGACAATAGGTGGTCTAACAGCCAGCAGTTAGTTCCTTTTTTGGGGGGTCGTTGACATGATTGGTGCCTCAGCCACTGTAAAACACCTCACAAAGCTCCACACCAGGAAAAAAGATATTTTTTCCACACTCCATGGGAATCCCTCTGCTTCTGCCTTCCATTGGAAGACAGCATGATTTATGAAAAGGGTGTAGGAAAGCTGGTCATCTCCTCAACCTGGAAAACAAAAATCCACTACAGAGCACCAGGTGTGTCTCTGCAGGGTGCGGTGTTGAGAGTACATCTGCTACGTGTTGGCACCCAGATGTAGTCCTGAGGTGCTGCATGCATCTCGAACATCCTTTCTTTTGCTAAAGATAGCCGTCTTACACTCGCACATCAGATAGTTCATGTTGCTCACATGATTTCACAATAAAATGTTTAATGCCAGCATCCCAGCAAATACTTTTACTGTGAAAGTCATGCTGCCAGTGTTCTTTGTGACTAACTAACTTTACAATGTTAGCTAAAATCTCTTTTTTGCTAAAAATCATGAATTTCCCTCAATTTCTTCCAAGTTTCAGTAAGTACAGAAGTTGAATAGCACCCTGCAGAGCACCAGTGAGTCTCTGCAGGGTGTGGTGTTGAGAGTACATCTGCTACATGCAGGCACCCAGATGTAGTCCTGAGGGACTGCATGCATCTGGAACATCCTTTCTCTTGCTAAGGATTGCTGTCTTACAGTGCTGTTAACTATAATTGGAAAGCTCAGTTTTGCAGTGGCTGTGCTCTCTGAGGGCCACAGATTTCTAAGCCCATAGATCTTGGTTGGTGGATTCAATTACTTTTGGTGTGTCCTTTCCAGTGCTCAATTTATTAATCAATTCATCAGTTTAACTTGCGCTTGTTTTCTTAAGTTGGTTTTGTGGTGTAGAATGGCTGCATGGAAACTGAAAAGAAATCCAACATCAACACAGACACAAACATGCACATAGGTGTGTACCGCTATCACGTCTGATAAGAGCCATTCTGTATGCGTAAAGTGCTCTGTGTGCTGCCATTGTTGGAACAATTATAGTACATGTCGTAGTTTTTTTTTTTTTTTTTTTTTTTTTTTTTTTTTTACACAGACACGCTCTTTCAGTAAATGTGGGTGTAATGGAACACACAGGCTGTGGATACACGGTTGCACTTTCAGCCGCTGTGCAGTGTGTGTGAAACTGTTCAAAATACTCAATTCTTCACAAATCTGAGTTTCTTAAAATACTGAGCAAAAAGGCGCATCACAGCTGTAAATAAATTGTAGAAACAATTAGACCAAATTTATATATATATATATTTTTTTACGAGGTCTGTTAGAAAAGTATCTGACCTTTTTATTTTTTTCAAAAACCATATGGATTTGAATCACGTGTGATTGCATCAGCCAAGCTTGAACCTTCATGCGTGAGTTTTTTTCACGCCTGTCGGTTGCATCATTCGCCTGTGAGCAGGCATTGTATGAGCAGTGGTCCACCCCTCTCATCGGATTTTTATTGCGAATAAATGTCTGAACGATTTGGAGCTTTGCTGCATCAATTTTTTCCAGAAACTCAGAGACCTCCAGGTGGACACCATTCGGAAAATTCAAATGGCTTTGAGGGACGATTTTATGGGGATTACACAGATTAAGGAGTGCTCCAGCCGGTTTAAAGACCGCCCACAGCTGCTGAGAGCGCGCCGCGCTCCAAGCGCCGATCGACAGCAACATGTCGCGGTGGAGCCGCATGGCGCAAAGCAACGCCGTGATGAAGCCTCACAGGACATGTCCAGGCTCATCCACAATTTCTCGGTTAGTCACATGACTGAAAACCCACCGACAACTGTCTGAAAGCCATCTCAAAGCCGTCCTGTGAGACCAACACGGAGGTGGTTTTGTGCTGCCCCATGAGCGGCACGGTGGTGCATCCGTCCGCTTTTCTTTCCATGAAAAAAACTCCTGTAACAGTGGAATGTGCTGGAAAAAGTACTGATGTCCACGTCTCCTGCCATTTTTGTGTAAGTCAGACGACGTCCCGGATCAACAAAGCCTTCACGTTGGAAATTATCTGGTTGTTTCAGCCTGTCGATTGGCGCTCGGAGCGCGGTGCGCTCTCAGCAGCTGTGGGCGGTCTTTAAACCGGCTGGAGCACTCCTTAATCTGTGTAATCCCCATAAAATCGTCCCTCAAAGCCATTTGAATTTTCCGAATGGTGTCCACCTGGCGGTCTCTCTCAGTTTCTGGAAAAAATTGATGCAGCAAAGCTCCAAATCGTTCAGACATTTATTCGCAATAAAAATCCGACGAGAGGGGTGGACCACTGCTCACACAAAGCCTGCTCACAGGCGAATGACGCAATCGACAGGCGTGAAAAAACTCAAGCATGCGCACGAAGGTTCAAGCTTGGCTGATGCAATCACACGTGATTCAAATCCATATGGTTTTTGAAAAAAAAAAAAAATAAGGTCCGATACTTTTCTAACAGACCTCGTGTGTGTATGTATGTGTGTGTGTGTGTATGTATATATATATATATATATATATATATATATATATGTGTGTATATATGTCACAGACATGAATGAGTGAAGCTCTTCAACATCTCACTGTGCCATTTAGCTCCTGCAGACTTTTTTTTTTTTTTTTTCCCAGTAAAATGCTTCAGGGGAGCGTTAGCATGGCTAAAACCTCTCAGCTTCTGGGGAGGCTTTGCTCCGCAGACACCCCCCTCCCCCACCACCTTTTTAAGCATTTTTCTTTTTTGCCTTTCAGGTGACCCCCCTAATTACAGCCCTCTTAACTCCCTGCCACTTTAAGCATTTTTTTAGTGTAGATGTAAATTAATATTCAAAGTTTTCAGCTAGTTAACAGTAGGGCTGTACAGTATGGCCAAATTGTTGTATCTCAATATTGTAATATCAATATGATATACTATATGACTATGATTTCACATAAAGTGCAGCAACAGTGAAAATTAAACATTCTAAAACAAAACAGTAATAATACCACACTCATTTTGCACTCATCACAAGGTTAGGAAACAGTGCCCTCCAAAAGTATTGGAAAATACTTGTGAAATATAGTGAAGATTCATCCCATCCTGTCTATGGCTGATGCTGAGACCCTGATCCATGCGTTTATCTCTTCTAGATTGGACTACTGCAATGTTCTATTTTCTAGTTTTCTGCAGTCCAGCATTAGGGCTCTCCAATTGCTTCAAAATGCTGCAGCCAGACTTTTGACATGAAGCAGAAAGTTCGACCACATTACACCCATTTTGGCATCTCTTCACTGGCTTCCTGTCCCAGTGAATTCAGATTTTAAGGTTCTGCTACTAGTCTGTAAAATTGTTCACGGACTGGCACCTCCTTACCGAGCTGACCTACAACCCCAATTCCAGTGAAGTTGGGACATTGTGTAAAATGTAAATTAAAAAAAAAAATACAATGATTTGCAAATCCTCTTCAACCTATATTCAATTGAATACACCACAAAGACAAGATATTTAATGTTCAAACTGATACATTTTGTTGATTTTGTTCAAATATTTGTTCATTTTGAAATGGATGCCTGCAGCACATTTCAAAAAAGTTGGCGCGGGGCAACAAAAGACTGGGAAAGTTGATGAATGCTCAAAGAACACCTAATTGAAAACAGGTGAGTGTCGTAATTCGGTATAAAAGGAGCATTCCCAAAAGGCTCAGCCATTCACAAACAAAGATGGGGCAAGGATCACCACTTTGTGAACAGCTGCATAAAAAAATAGTCCAACAGTTTAAGAACAATGTTTCTCAGCGTTCAATTGCAAGGAATTTAGGGATTCCATCATCTACAGTCCATAATATGATCAGAAGATTCAGAGAATCTGGAAAACTTTCTACACGTAAGCGGCAAGGCCGAAAACCAACATTGAATGCCCGTGACCTTTAATCCCTCAGGCGGCACTGCATTAAAAACCGACATCATTGTGTAAAGGATCTTACCGCATGGGCTCAGGAACACTTCAGAAAACCACTGTCACTTAACACAATTCGTCGCTCGCTACTAGAGCCCGACCGATATGGATTTTTTGAGGCCGATAACGATATTTGTATGAAAAAAATGCCGATAATCGATAAATAATAGTCTATCAATCAGCCGATGTTGTTATTATTATTAAAAGTTTTGTCCTCATATTGATTAACTTTATAACAGAGAAGAATTTTCAAGTTCAAAAAAATGCAAAAATGCAATTGGAGCAGTTAGGGGGCTATTCAAACGGGCCAACTAGTAAGATATCACTCCTGAAAATGATCTTTGCCATATCACGTGAGGTAAATGTGCCCTACAATTGGATTTTGGAAAACCATGTGACGGAGAACCATTTCCGATTGGACACTTCACATTGCGCACGTCATCACACATCTTCTATGAGGAGTACCAAGATGGCCGACAGTGGATCGAAGGTCAGCGGAGTTAACTTTTCAGCAAAAGTAAGTTTCTGTCTCATATCAAAAAGTTGTTTACAATTTAGTAAAACTTGGTCCCAGCCGTGGTATACGACGGCGTCGGCCCCAGAGGGTTAATGGCGAATGGCAGTAATTCCCAGAACCCTTCCGGACGACCAGAAAATCTGAATGTTTCAACTTCTTAGCAGTAAATGAAAGTTTTTCATGCTAGAAATAAGGTCTACACAACGTGGGCTTAATAAAAAGCGTGACTGACACAATGAAGCACATTTGACACATTACTACATAAACTGAGTTAATCAAACTAAGTTGAACTGAAATGGGAGAAATGTGGGGTGAATGTAATTGCAAAGTTAATACAAACAACATCATTATAAACTGACTTGTATGCTTTTGTCAGCCGATCAGTGCAGTGTGACAGTGAACTACGGGGGCCGGTGATGAACACATTTAAGCAGGGTGTAAGCAGCTCTCAGTTGAATGTAGTCAGAGCTCCATCTACTGGACAAATGGTGCAAGGACATTTTACATTGCCGACACAAACATTATTTCAGTAACTGTTCTGTTTATGAGAAATTATCGGCGTTCTGTCGGCAAAATTTCGGCCGATGGTGAGTACTTTGAAAAGGGCTTATATTGGCCGATAATATCGGCTGGGCTCTAGTCGCTACATCTACAAGTGCAAGTTAAAACTACCATGCAAAGTGAAAGCCATACATCAACAACATCCAGAAATTCCACCGCCTTCTCTGGGCCCGAGCTCATTTGAAATGGACAGACACAAAGTGGAAAAGTGTGCTGTGATCTGATGAGTCCACATTTCAAATTGTTTTTGGAAATCATGGATGTTGTGTGCTCAGGACAAAAGAGGAAAAAGACCACCCAGATTGTTACCAGTGCAAAGTTCAAAAGCCAGCATCTGTGATGGTATGGGGGTGTGTTAGTGCCCATGGCATGGGCAGCTTACACATCTGTGATGGCACCATCAATGCTGAAAGGTACATCCAGGTTTTGGAGCAACACATGCTGCCATCCAAGCAACGTCATTTTTAGGGAAGTCCCTGCTTATTTCAGCAAGACAATGCCAAGCCACATTCTGCCTGTTACAACAGTGTGGCTTTGTAGTAAAAGAGTGCAGGTACGAGACTGGCCCACCTGCAGTCCAGACCTGTCGCCCATTGAAAATGTGTGGTGCAAAATACGACAACGGAGTCCCTGAACTGTTGAACAACTGAAGTCGTACATCAAGCAAGAATGGGAAAAAAATTCCACCTACAAAGCTTCAACAATTTGTGTCCTCAGTTCCCAAAAGCTTATTGAGTGTTGTTAGAAGGAAAGGTGATGTAACACATTGGTAAACATACCACTGTCCCAGCTTTTTTGAAACGTGTTGCAAGCATCCATTTGCAGGGGTGGTGGCCAAGTGGTTAATGCGCTTGGTTTCAGTTCAGAAGGCTCCGGGTTCAAATCCCACCCCTGCCACATTTCTCCATGTAATGTGGGGTTACGTCAGGAAGGGCATCCGGTGTAAAACCTGTGCCAATTCAACATGCAGATCCACCTTGGATTTGCTGTGGCGACCCTGAGTGCAAACAACGGAGCAGCCGAAGGGACTTACTGTTGCAGGCATCCATTTCAAAATGAGCAAATATTTGCACAAAACAAAGTTTATCAGTTTTAACTTTAAATATCTTGTCTTTGTGGTGTATTCAATTGAATATAGGTTGAAGAGGATTTGCAAATCATTGTATTCTGTTTTTATTTACATTTTACACAACATCCCAACTTCATTGGAATTGGGGTTGTAATTAAACCTTACGTACCAGCCTGGGCTTTGCGTTCTCAGGGTGCAGGACTGCTTTGTGTCCCTAGGGTGAATAAGAAGTCTGCGGGTCACAGAGCTTTCTCTTATTGTGCCCCTGTTCTGTGGAATGATCTCCCTGCATCAATAAAACGTCAGATTCTGTGGAGACTTTCAAGTCCAGACTTAAGATGCACTTATTTTTTCCCTTTTCCCTTTCCCTTCCTTATACTGACATAGTATAGTTCTACACTTTTTACTCTTTTAATTCATTTTATTTGGAAATGGAGCGGGCCGCAGCCTCAACTTTACCTAAATTCTGGGTCTTTTAGTGAAGCTTAGGGCTAGTGGCCGGCGATCACCTTAGTATTTCCTGCTTTTTCTTGTTGTTTAATGATGGCAGATTATACTGTATTTATTGTCATTCTGATGCCTGATTCAGTTTTTTCTCTCTATTTAAGGTGCAGCTCCATCCAGAGATGGGTGTGGTATTTGTGCCGAAAAGCCTCCTGTCCTGTGCACCAGCAGTATTTCCTGTATACTCGTTTTATGAATTGTTCTGTAATTTATGTCTGTAGCATGGCCCAAGCAGAGGGTCACCCCTTTGAGTCTGGGCTGCTTGATGCTTCTTCCTCAGAGGGAGTTTTTCCTTACCACTGCTGCTCTGGGGGTTAGTAAGGTTAGACCTTACTTGTGTGAATTGCCTTGAGGCAACTCTGTTGTGATTTGGTGCTATATAAATGAAAATAAATTGAAATTGAAAGCGGTATTTCACACATTTTAATTTGTTTATGCCATTTCAAATACAAGAAATACAAAAAAAGAATAAAAAATTCTAAAATTATCTTACTCAAACTGAAAACAAATCTAAAACTTGATAATACCTGTAAATAATAATCAGGTTTATTGCCAGTTTTCTTCAGACAAGTCAAGGGATGGAAACATGAACATTTCCAAGTCACTGAATATGTCTTGGACTTTATTTACATCAATTATGAATAAATACAAAAGTTTCTTTCACCAAAACATCAAATCTAGGCTTGTATCTCAAATGTACTTTCTGTCAAATTGTACCTGAACTTTCAGGTCTTCTTTTTAAGAAAATCCTCCTCTACACCACTTCATCAGAAAGCTGGATTTGATATTTTTAATGAATTTATATCAAGTTGTAGAGATTTGCTTCCAGTTTGAGTTTAAGGAAGATAATTTTAGAAGAAAAAAAAATTGTATTTGAAATGGAATAAACAAATTAAAATGTGTGAAAAAGTGTTCCAATACTTTTGAGAGCAATTGAGAAACAGTGAGGAGCAGCATCTTACATCTCATATATAGTGCAGCAGATATGAGAATATGTAGAGTGGAAATCCTGCAAATGGTGATACAGGCATCAAATATGGTGCAAATAATCCATAGACATTAATTCTTAAAAAAAAAAAACTGGCGACTTGAATTTTCAATATGCAGCCAGGTAGGGGCTCAATTGAAGAATTGCACAGGGGTCAAAATTAAAAGATGCTCCAATCATATTGAAAACTACACCACATTATTTGCCTGATCACAAAGATAGCAAAAAGGTATGAATATTATGGAGTTATGAGGTAAAAGGAGCAAGAGTGGTGACAAAGGTCAGTTTGTACAGGGGTCAAAAGTTAAAGTTGCTCCAATTTTGGTTAAAAAAAAAAAATGATGCAAATTATTGGTTGAGTTAATTGGGTTTTAAAAAGTAACAGTTTGCATCATGTGTCATGCTTAGTTCATGTTACAGGGTAACATATGTCACATGTCATAGAATCCAATGGTCATTGACCTTGTTTGACCTTTTACTTTCTGTTGTTGAGTCTGCTGAAGGCATGGTTTGCTTTGGCAGTGCTCTGTGCCACCTCTGCATCAAGGGTGCTGCAGATTATACTACCCAGGTAACAGAGCTTGTTGACTTAATGACCTCTGTGCCATAGTCTTGAGCACAGGAGCTCCCCACCCCAACAGAGCCTCGTGTTAAACACAGAGGCTTTGGATGTGTTCAGAATAGATTAGTCTTGGGTATTGACATTCCAATGTCTGAAATTGAATACCTTAAAAAGATTTGACAATGGTAGGTTTCAAGATGGCACTGACTCTTTATGTCTGTTTGTTGTTCTTTAGGCAAAGCGTTCAGTACGTATGTGTGGGGAATGTGAACCCTGCAGAAGGACAGAGGACTGTGCACAGTGTGACTTCTGCAAAGACATGAAGAAATTTGGTGGCCCCAACAAAATTAGGCAAAAGTGCAGATTTAGGCAATGTGAGGTGCGAGCCAGGGTAAGTGACTTTCTCTTTTTTTTTTTTTTTTTTATACGGGTAACTCTGTGCCTCTCTGTGTGATTATAGCCTTACATTAATTTATTTTTGTTTTAATGTTGTGTCCAAGATGTGTATTTATAGTTAATTATTTTGATGTTACATTTTGCACTTGTTTCTATGCCATTTTGTAATTTGTTGTCCCCCCCCCCCCTTTTTTTTTATTGATTGTGTTTTAGCAGTTTTTGTATTTTTTCTGTTTGAAGTTGTGAAGCACTTGGTAATGACTGATTGAAAGTGTTCTGAAACAAATTATCATTATTTTTAATTTGTACAGAAAATGCTGCGTGTGAAGGATGAGGAGTTCTCTTTGCGAGAAAGGAGGGACAATTATTACCACAGGCAGAGACGTTACTCAGAGGACTATGACAGTGAGGCAGAGCTCTACCAGCAGTACAAGGATGCAGGATTTGATGACAGCTTGGTAGTCAAACATCTCACACAATCTTGTTATCATTCTAGATACATTCAGTCAAGTCTATTTCCTGCTGAGATAAAGTGGCTTGCTCTCTTCTCATCCAGGCATGGGCTAGTGATGAGGACGATGAGATTCCTTACAGTCCTGTCATACGTAAAAAAGCAGTGAAAGTGAAGCACGTTAAGAGACGAGAAAAGAAGTTTGAAAAGAAAGTAAGTTGTGTTTGTGGAAAATAGTTCTGTATCTGTAATTAAACAGTAGAAACATCTGGTAAATGCTGACATGTTGCTTTTCTGTAATGTTCAGAAGGAGTCACGGCGCCACAAACAGAAGCAGAAACATAAAGACAGAAGCAGACATGGCGAGAAGGGGGATACCCGGGGTAACGGAGGGGTGCACCAGTGTCTGGGGCCAAACTGTCTGGAGGCAGCAAGAACAAACTCGAAATACTGTTCTGAGGACTGTGGCATGAAGTTAGCTGCCAAGTAAGGACACTCCATATTTTGCTATTGTTTATAAGATAACCGTGTTTGACTGTTATTGGCAAGTCGTAGATGACATCCATCTGCATGATCACAGACGGTGACTAAACCAAAACAAGACTATATAATTGAGGCTGTAGGTTTACATGCACCCTGGCTCAAAACATTTATTAACAGGTGTGCACATAACTAATCCTTGTGCATGAATGATCTGCAGGACAAAACACAGAGGGAAGGGCTTGCCGGGAGGGAAACAATGATGACCGATTGTACGAAAAGCATTGCCCTATGTGATTTCTTCCATTTTCTCCAGTTAAAGTAAATCATGATTATTGCAATCTTTGCCTCGCATGAGCCAAAAGGGTGGAAGATGTTTGAATGTTGACTCTATGGTACACTATGTCCAAAAAATTCACTGCAGTCTGTCCATATTTGGAACAAAGTACATTTGTGGACAGTTACTAGTGTAACACACAGACTGTACAGCTTTATTTGTTTTGTTTTTAAGTTCTGTGCACTTGTCTGTATTTTTATGAATGATAAACTGCTCAATCTTTACACACATTTAATTTTCTTATGTTAGCCCCCAAAATGTGAATCAGCTGCAAATCGTGAATTATCTGCAAACCGCTAATTGCAAAACATGAATACTGAATAAATGTCTCCCAAAACATGAACGGGGGTCTCGCAAAATGTGAATATCATTCATGATATATATATATATTTTTTTTTCAGTTTAAGTGGTCTATAGATTTCAGTTACCGCAGGAAATCTTGATCGAAAAACCCTATCACTGCAAAAATTATTATTATTATTTTTTTTTTTTTTTTTGCGGGGGTTACTACAGATAGAGGAGGGGATCCGAGCAGCTCTTCTGGTGTCAAGCGCCCAGCCCCGCTGTATGTGTCCCGCTCTGCTCTGGGAACAGTATCAGGTGAGGATTTGAGACGGTCCACCTGTCAAATTCAGGACAGGCACCCCCCCCCAGTAAACAGCTGTATAATCTTAAGAGAACCATAGTAGAAAAACAGACACTACTTTCTGACCTCAGGCAGGTAGACAACGAGCTACAACCTTTTTTATCCATATCAACCGTCCTCTGAGCTGGGAAAAGGGCATTTTGGGAAAAAACATTGTTCTAAATGAGCAGACGGCGAAGAAACGGAAGCTTAGGGGCCATCTACGTGCAAAAACAAGACACCAGAGAAATATTCAATAAGTTCAGGTGTGGTGTCACCAAATTCACTGAACACAGTGATCGTCTCCTGCTGGTTATATTACAGCACTCAGTTTGGGAAAAATGTGCAACTTATATATAGAACTTATTTTAATGCGTAAAAAAAAAATCACTAAAATTTAATTTTTGCCCCTTTTTTCCCCAAACTGAGTGCTGTAGTATATCCAGCAGGACTCCACTGATGTGTGCAGTGAATTTGGTGACACCACACCTGAATTTATTGAATATTTTTCTGGTGTCTTGTTTTTGCACTTTGTAGATGATCCCTACGCTTCTGTTTTTATGCTGCCTGCTCGTTCGGGTCAATATTATTTTTCCAGCTCAGATGACGGCTCGTATGGGCAAAAAATAAGGTTGTAGCTCGTTGTCTACCTTCCTGAGGTTAGAAACTTGTTTGTTTTTCTACAACGTTTCTCTTAAGATTAGTGGACGGTCCCAGTCAAGCTCTTCACCTCACACCGTACCAGGAGCGGAGCGGGAGACACTCAGCTGGGCTGGGTGCTTGACACCATCGAGAGCTGCTCTGGAGGTGATCATATATACACGTTTTGGGGGTTAACACTTACAATAACCATGTTCAAATAACTAAGCTTCAAGAAATTTAGTTCTTTCTTTTCATGTAATGTTGCTGAAAAAGGAGGGTAAAATGTAATTACTTTTCTGAAGGTAAAAACAGTAATATTGCCTTGTCTAGTGCCGGGAGGTATGAATTTAGTAGTCGTCAATCAACCAGATATGTAGTTATTTTAATGACTTTTGTCTTTATTTTTTTTCCCCCCCATATGTCAGCTGTCTTCTGAGTCCTTGTGAGCCTCCATGAGTTTTTAAGTAATCCTGAGTAATACTTTACTTCTCGACATTTACTGTATACATGCTAACCAGTGTTGCATGTTGAACCATAGCCGAATCTATGAGATTCTCCCTCAGCGAATCCAGCAGTGGCAGCAGAGTCCCTGCATTGCTGAGGAGCACGGGAAGAAGCAGCTGGAGCGCATCCGCCGGGAACAGCAGAATGCCCGGCTACGTCTCACTGATATGGAAAGGCGCTTCCATGAGCTAGAGGGCATCATCGCCAAAGCCAAGCAGCAGGCTGTTCAGCAGGATGAAGAGGTGAGCTGATGACTGACTGAACACTACATGTAGGAGTGACCAGTGAAGCCCTGCAAATGAAGGATTATAATGCTTATTTGAAAACTGCTAAAATAAGTAAATGTTTGGTTTCCTAAAGACCCAGTGCCATAGAAAATTAGTGTGTAACAACAGCGTATCATTTTGTATGCAATTACGTTTAAATCTGTCACTGTCATATGCAGGAGTTTCTGTGTGATTAAAATTTAATGAAATATGCTCAGTGTTTAAAAGGACTGAATGAAATGGGTAAATAGAATATATTGTAGAAAATATATATATTTTTTATTATTTCTTATTAGTTAAGGTAGGGATTTGAAAAAGAGCCAACAGATACTGACCACAAACAGACAAAAATAAAAGGAGCCCTTTTTTAACCACAGGAATAATAATTTTTATTATATGGCTGTGACACTACACACACTCTGGCTGATTACCGGTCAGATATTTTCCCATATTGAATCGGTTTCCATGGCAATCATTCCGAAACGCATTTTCTTTACAAACCAGAAGCTAAAAACGTGATTAGAAAAAGCAAGTAGGACATGAACGTACTCCATAAATATCTAAACAGCATCTGAAAAAACACATTGAAAGCTTACCAGTTAACGACCGGACCATCTGTTAGCAAGTTCTTCACAAAGGTGAAGCGAACAAGTCTGACTACGAGCCGTCAGCAGCTTTCATATTTGGGTGACATATAAAATAAATAAATTATTAACCACACTTGCTTTGTCTGTACGGGGAAATATCAGACTGATGTGTTGTAAGTATGGACCGAGCGAAGCACAAATCAACTACATTTCTGGTTGATTTAAAAAATGCAAATCAACTAAATGTCCCATGTGTATTGCAGGAAATTACTATGCATTTCAGTTACATCTTGAAAACAACAACTTGCTTATGTCTCAGTCCGGCTCTTAATAGATCTGCCCCTGTGTGAGACTTCTAATACAGGAGTCTGACACACCCGTCTGGTCGCATACATGACTTTTGATGGTGACCATCGGATGGTCTTGCAATCTAACAGAAATATAATATTCCAAACCAAAGTTGTAAACATCTGAGTTGTCTTTGTTTTAGGTCATGTGGTATTTGATAATGAATTCTTGCTTTTGTGACAGCCAAAATAATTTTCTGCTCCAAGGTTCCCTTGCATGTGCAAGAGTTATGTCGCATTGGTAGCATAGTAGCTCTCAGCCAATCGGTGCCCATTGTTCAAGTTAGTAAATCAGTGGCTCAGTCTCAATTGATGAACATACTTCTACTTCTTTTTAGAGGGTGGTGTTAGAAAGAGAGGTTACATAATCAACACTACTTTTTTGAAGAAATTTTGTTTTTATTAACATCAAATGAAATTGCAATTTACAATTACTTTTTTAAAAAGAAAAAACAGCCAACACTCAACTATGTACATAGTAAAAACAAATGAATACAAACATTAAATATAAAGAGGGGGGAAAATAATTTATTCTTTGCCAGAAATAATATAAAGGAGAGGGGAAAAAGAACCCGCTCACCATGGCTCATAACATTGAGTGTGTATATACATAGCACTGTCTCGTAGAGATCAGTCAGTGTGTGTGTACTTAACTTACTCTGTCTGGCAAGGTTTGTAAGGTGGCCATTTTGGTCAAAAATGTTTCCCAGATGTGAAAAAACTTCTGTGGATGCTGTCAATGTATATTTAATTTTCTCCAGCTTGAGAAAGAGTACAATGTCTCCAAGCCATAGTGAAATAGTTGGTGGGTGAGGATATTTCCATAGTAAAGGCAAACATGTAAAGGAATGCCTAATATACCAGATGGTGAAGTAGGTACAGCCAAATGGAGCAACACTACTTTTGAGTTGGAGGCACTAAAGTATCATCTCATCTGAAAGAGAGAAGCATAGTGTAGTAAATCTGTCTGGAGTAGGCTGCCCTCCAAAACAATTACTGTGGATAAAGGAGACTAGTGAGAAACACCACGAAGGAGGAGCTGTGGGTCTTTGACTGTGATTGCACAATCTGCATTGTTTGTTGCATCACAAGCCACAGGTCTGTGGAATAGTAACACAGACAAAAACTTTGTTCTAAAGATGATGTGAAATTTTAGCTGCAGTTTGGCAGAAGGCAGGGGAGATGATAGCCGAGGTTTCACTTGAGTGATTTGAGTTCCACGGAGTGATGCATTTTTCTGAAGCATCAGGGTCTACTTGTCTGTTCAGTGTCGTCCTTGTTATATGCATTCATCTGGTCTGGAAAGTTTTTCAGCTTTTCTCTTTTAAAAAACAGAATGATTTAATATGCCTTACTGACCATAACGATATAAAAATATTGTACAAATGAGTCACAAATGGTATGTGTATTCGACCATTATGTTTTCTGTTTTGGAAGTGCATAAACATTGAATTTATTGAAGTTTCTGTTAGAAACCTACAAACCAATACTGATGATGCTCATGCTTTTTAAAGTGCAGTCACACATGATATAAAAATTTTTTTATCTTTTCTTTTTGGAGGTGATTGAAGGTGACAACGAGGACACAGACCTGCAGATCTTCTGTGTGTCTTGCAGTCATCCCATCAATCCAAAGGTGGCACTGAGACATATGGAGCGATGTTATGCAAAGGTGATGTTTTTTCTTGTAATCTACGAAGAGCAAGTTGTATGTTAAAACAAAGCCATACATGCATCTTCTAACATTTGTACTATAATGGCTGTCTCAACAGTATGAAAGTCAGACCTCTTTTGGTTCCATGTATCCTACAAGAATTGAAGGGTAAAGAAAATAAACTCCCAAAATGAGCAGTATTCTTTTTCTCCAAATACAGTTGCTTTAATTATAATTTTTTTCCACAGAGCAACCAGACTCTTCTGTGACGTGTACAATCCCCAAAGCAAAACATATTGCAAGAGACTTCAGGTTTTGTGTCCAGAACATTCAAGAGATCCCAAGGTGAGTGGAAACATGCTAATGACAAAACCTTCAGTCAGTTAGGAATTTTTGACTTAAGAGGAAAAATACTTCCAAGAACCAATGAGGGGAGGGAGAAAAAGAATTGGATCTTCCAAAAGACCTGTTTTGGCAAACAAAGTAAAAACCTTGTTACTGTAACTGTCAGTACTGACAATTGACACAACAGACCTGTGTGAGGGTTGTCTTTCCTGTGTGTGGGTTGCCTTTCTTGTGTGTAATAGATATGCAGCAAAACATTTGTGTGAAATATGCAACCATAGATCCTGTTGTTTGCTGTTTTTCTGTTTATACAGGTACATCTTAAAAAAAAAAAAGGATATTTTTTGTCAGGTATTTCAGAAAATGAAAATGTTTATTCTGGACTCGTGACATAGAAACTAAAATGCTTCAAGCATTTCTTTATGGTGTACAGCAAAAACGTTTTTATATATATATATATATATATATATATATATATATATATATATATATAATAGTGTTGTAGTCTGTGATTGTCACTGAGTTTTTAAAATGCCTATCGCAGGCTTTTTTTTATTATTATTACGACTTTGTGCAAGTTTTAAAAGTCCGCAGATACTGATCTGTATAACGGATACAGATCTGTGTCCTCGGATCTGAGGAAGTTGTGGAGAAAAAAAATGCCTCTCTCAAAGGGTTGCTGTTGCGACAGTTTTCATAAAGCTGGACTGGTTGGTTGCTCCAAGCTAAATGTAACATGTGGACATCGCATATTTTAAAAGCCACCAAGTTTTTAAAAGAAGAATTTTACGGCATGTCTGTGTCATGGAGTGATGCCTGAGAGAGGGAAAATGGCGAGAAAGACGGTTTGAAAAAGTTTGGTAAGGACAAGAGTCTGTGGAATTGGCACTGGGTTAAAGTTAAAGTTCATTGTCATGAACACAGATAAAAGAAATGGGAAAAGCTCACTGCATCTTGTGCCCTCAAGAAACACGGTAAGAATGTTTTTGTCTCGGGAAAATAAACATTGTACTGTTCCAACAGGATTTCAGACAAGATTATATGACTTATTTTAAATTAATGTAGACTCTTTCATTTGGAAAAAAAGACATTGTGGCTTTGAATGGATTTACAGGAATTTACACAAGGATATATGTGACTTTTTACCATGATTTTGAAAATATTCTCCAAGGTTCAGCTGTGGTTTTTGAAAATGCTTTAACAGTATTTTCAGTCTTCATGAATTTCATGTAGTTTCATAGTTTTGAGTTGATGCATAATTTTGTTTACAGTTAAAAGAAAAATCATTCCAGGTCCTACTTCCACGTCATATTCTGTTATTTCAACATTATCATTGACAGTTCAAATGAAAGGTTGAATCTAGGATCATTTAAATATGTGCTTCTTTTGAGATTTTTTTTTTCTTCAAGGAGATGCTGAAAATGTATCATTAGATACAAAATTAATTTGGTTTCTGGGACCCCGCAAACCATAAACCCCGGCTCATGGGGAGCTGCACCCCCCCCTTCTGAGACTCCCTGCAAATTTTCCTCAGATTTCACAATTTTCATTTCACAGCCCTGCCATCAGGTTGGATGGGGAGCATCGATGCACAGCCATTTTCAGATCTCTCCAGAGATGTTCAGTCGGATTCAGGTCTGGGCTCTGGCTGGACCACTCGAGGACATTCACAGAGTTATCCTGAAGCCATTTTGATATCTTGGCTGTGTGCTTAGGGTCATTGTCCTGCTGAAAGATGAACTGTTGCCCCAATCTGGGGCCAAGAGTGCTCTGGGGCAGATTTTCATTCAGGATGCATCTGTGCATTGCTGCATTCATCATTCCTTCAATCCTGACTAGTCTCCCAGTTCCTGCTGCTGAAAAACATCCTCACAGCATGATGCTGCCACCACCATGCTTCACTGTAGGGGATGTTGCCTTGTTCCCTCCAAACATGACGCCTGGCATTCACGCCAAAGAGTTCAATCTTTGTTTCATCAGACCAGAGAATTTTGTTTCTCATGGTCTGAGAGTCCTTCAGGTACCTTTTGGTAAACTCCTGGTGAGCTGCCATATGCCTTCTCCTAAGGAGTCACTTCCGTCTGGCCACTCTACCATACAGGCCTGATTGGTGGATTGCTGCAGAGACAGTTGTCTTTCTGAAAAGTCCTCCTGTCTCTTGGTCACCTCTCTGACTAAAGCACTTCTCCCCTGATCGCTCATTTCAGATGGACGGCCAGCTCTAGGAAGAGTCCTGTGGATCTGAGCTTCTTCCATTTACTGATGATTGAGGCTTCTGTGCTCATTGGGACCTTCATAGCAGTCGAAATGTTTCTGTACCCTTCCCCAGATTTGTGCCTTAAGACAATCCTGTCTCGGAGGTCTACAGACAATTTCTTTGACTTCATGCTTGGTTTGTGCTTTGACATGAACTGTGGGACCTTATATGTAGACAGGTGTGTGCTTTTCCAAACCGTGTCCAATCGACTGAATTTAGACCAGGTAGACTCAAATTAAGTTGTAGAAATAGCTCAAGGATGATCACTAGAACCAAGATACACCTGAGCTCAATTTTGAGTTTCATGCCCGTGAATACTTATGTACATGTAATTTCTTAATTCTTTCATTTTTAATAAATTTGCAAAAATCTAAAAAAAAAAAATCACATTTTTGTTATGGGGTGTTGTGTGTAGAATTTTGAGGAAAAAGTGAATTTTATCCATTTTGGAATAAGGCTACAAAATGTGGAAAAAGTGCAGTATTGTGAATACTTCCCAGATTTACCGTATTTAAATAATATATAAATAAATAAATATATATATATATATATATATATATATATATATATATATATATATATATATATATATATATATATATATATATATATATATATATATATATATATATATATATATATATATATATATATATATTGACAATTTATCCCACTCATTAAATTGCTTAACAGATGTTTCAATTGGAAGGGTCTGAAACAAGTATAATATTCTCGGCAAAATATTCATCTTTCTTGACTCAAAACTTAGTATTGGTGTCAATCCTCTTAATTTTTGACTCAATTGGCTAAAGTTTAGAGCATAAAGATTTATCAAATCTTTTGGTATATTGACCCCTAAATATTTTATGTATTCTTGGTCCCACTTTAATTTGATTCTAGATTTTATGAACTGGTTTGGCTTGTACTGAAAACCTTGAGTCTTTTTAATGTTCAATTTATAGCCTGAGATAGAGCCAAAATCATCTAAGAATGACAATAGTTTCAAAAAAGAACTGTCTCCACTTGCCAAATAAATTAAAACGTAATCTGCAAATGAGAGATTTTGTGTTCTCAATAAAACATTTTTATGCCTTTAATTCTATTGTCTTGAACTTGTCTCACAGATCTGATCAGATGCATTACATAACCACTGTTCTAAACAAATACTGTAAATAAAAGACTATGGTCATGATGATCAGTAGTGACAGTACTGAATGCAGCTAGTGAGGAGGCAATGAGCTCTGGAGAATCTCTAGTCAGTCATATAATTAGGAAGTGCAGTGGGCCTACCCTACTGTGAATGGAGGACACATCAGAATGTTCATGTCAGACTAAGGATTGTGAGAACAGCCTTCACCTTCTCAAGAAATAGAGCAGGAGCTCTATTGGTGGTGGGGTACCCCTGCCAGACCTAAAAAAGGGGATGCTTCAATAAGCATTGCAAAAAGTAATAGACTAATTGGACTGCCCTGTCTTGTTCCTCTTTCTAGGTCAAATGAATTTGAAATGGCTCCATTAATGTTAATTCTTGCGTTTGGGTTGCTAGACAGTGCTTGAATAGTTTTAATAAGTCTGGTGGAATCCAAATTTTTGTAATATTCTATATAAAAACTCCCAACTAACTCGATCAAAAGCCTTTTCTGCATTGAGACTTGATAATACTGCCTGAATTTTATTTTTAACTATATGACCTATCATATCACAATGTTCGTCTAATATAGTCTTGTCCTGCGAATATTGCCTTTGGTCTAGGATTATTATCTGTGGAAGGATATTTTCCATTCTTTTTGCCAAAATATGGATAAAAATTTTGTAATTTTGGTTCAGTACACTTATTGGCCTATAGCTTCAGCACTCCAATTTATCTTTACTCTCTTTTGGTATCGGTGAGATCATTGCTTCTTTCCATGCGGGGGGAGTTATGCCTGTTTTTATCACATAGTTGTATGTGGCCTTCATTATAGGGATCAAGTAGTGTTTCATTTCCTTGTACCACTCTGATGGGAAACCATCTGGCCATGGTGCCTTATTGGATTTTAAATGTAATATTGCCTTTTTAATTTCTTCATCTGTACTTTCACTAATAAGGCATTTGTTTTGTTCATACCTCACTTTTGGTAGTTTTATCATGTCAAAAAAGGCTTCTGTCTTCAAATTATCTGTTTTGGGTTGTTTTGAAAAAGTTTCAAATGCTTGTTGGGTATTTTTTGCTTTACAATGTATGAAGTGTGTTATGGGATCCCTTATCTGAAACATTATAATGTTGTAGCCTGATGGGGTTTTTTTTCCTCCTCATTTGTAGACGAGTAGTTTTGCTGAATTCACCCCTGCCTCATAGTGTCTTTGTTTTAGAAAAATCAACTTGTTTTTAATATCATTTGATTAGATTTCATGTAATTCGTTTTTTTCCGTTTCTTTTTATTCCTTCATTCAGTATCTATTTATGCCCGTTTTCTCATTTTTTTTTAATCAGTTTGTAACCTTTCCAATTTTTCTTTTCCATGTTTCCGATGCTGTAATTTATCACCCTGTCTAAATCTCTTAGAAACATAAAGTAATCAAACCTAGAATATACAGAATGTGGGTGAGGGGAAAAAAGTATCGTCCCTCTTTGTTGGATTTAGATCTCCCCATATGTCTTATAGACCGCGCTCCCCCAACATTAACTTTTATATTTTTGGCCATTTTCTTCTCCTTTGAGTGATGATGTTTTGATGTATCTAGAGTGGGATAAAGTCCAACATTAAAAGTCTCCTCCGCAGATTAGAATGCCCTCTACCTCTGAAATCAACAGGTCAAAAATGCATTTATAAAGTTTCCACTGAGCTCCTGTAGGAGCATAAATATTCAAAAAGTAACCAAGACACCCTGCAGGTTTCCCTGGATCAGTACAAATCTTCCATCTGTGTCCCTCTTTACATACACTCAAAATTAAATTTCCATCTTTTGCTTTAATCCCTGTAGCAGTTCTGTCCTTCATGAGGGTACTCTTGGTGATTGGTTGCCTGAATATGTGCTACAGTCGTGTCAGTGTCTGAAAACAGTTTCAATTTTGCTGCTTAGGGAAGAGGAATTTATTTATTTATTTATTTATTGTGGACACAGGTCCTTGCCAAAACTGCAGTCACTGCATGGGGGGAGGAGGGGGCATGGGATTAAAAAGCCACAGGTTCCTGACCACCAGTCTAGAATTTATCTTCACTTTCTGACATAGCTACCAAAAAATATTGAACTTTTTTAACAATATTCCTTTTTTTTAAGATGTACCTGTATTTTTATAGTTTTTTTTTTTTTTTTTTTTTTTTTGCACATTCAGTCACCATTAGAGGTCTGCTGTGCTTCTTTAAATATGTAAAGCTAATACTAGGATATGTAGGTGGCATCGCTGTTGGACTCTTGAATGGCATGAGTTTTGCAGTGTGTTTTGGTGTCTTATTGGCATTTTTTTTTTACTTATGCAGTCAAACTATGAATCTCCCCGAAAAGTTGATTTTGATCATATTGGTGATCCAAGGTTGTGAATCCTTTGTTTGAATACTGTGGGACAAAATTACAGTGGTCACAAAGAAAACTATTTTATAACTTAATAACAAGATTCAAAGCTATTACGGCTTTAATAACGACATGCTAAAGGCACCTTGACAGTTGCGCAGATTTGATCTCCACACTGCTGTGCAGTTTGTTGTCAAACGCGTCCAGCTTGACACCACACTATATAAAATAATAATTTCATAGGCGATGAAGCATTTGCTTTTAGAACTTGGCAGATGAAACCATTCTTTCGTCACTTCAAGAATCACAGAGACATTATCAACGGCTACGGGTTGTCTTGTGCGCATCAGGTGGTGAAGAATGCATTTGGAATCTTGTCTCAAAGGTAATTTTTTATAATATGTACAGTAAAACTTGCCTAAACTGTCATCTTATAAACCAGATATTCGCACTCACTGGACAAAAGCAAAAGTCCCAATGTTTTTGAAAGGTTTTCCATGTAATGAATGAACACAGTATATACGGGATTTTGTGTAACGGATTTCCACTCACATCGGACAAAATGTCCTATCCGATCGCAATGCATTTCCATTAAAAACGCCTCAGATGTACTGGACAGAGCAGTCTGGACGTGCCCAGTAACAGAGGTACGAAATTAAGTTCAGCACTGACACTCGCTAATTGGAGGAATGTGGGTACCATATTTCTGGGATTAAAAGGCTGGGCATCTCTTCCCCCCCTCAAACCAGACACGGGACATAAATGAGGCAAGGTGTAATTCAAGGCAGGATTAACAAAATGCTGTGTGTTGCCTGCACTGTAATATGGTGTTAAGTTTCACACATAGCCCTCTGTGTGATGAAACGAAGACAACCGCTTTAGATCACAGCCCTCTGCGGGGCTGCGAATCATCCCCGTATGTTAAAGCCCCTTTCGCACCGGGGTTGCTCCCAGTTGCATCGTGCATCATTATGACGACGCCTCGTGGAAGCAACCTAGTGCCGAGACAATGCAGCTCGGTGCCACAACAGCGCGAGGGCCGCAAACGAAAATGAAACGTTTAATTTTTTTTTGTGTCCTCTGCTCGACGCAGAATTAAGTGGTTTCAGTGCAAGTCAGAGCAACAGGACGGTACTCAGCATGACTGGAAGCCACACACTCACAAGACAACGTTACCCGACGCCAATTTATGATTCCTGCTGTGTTCCATTGTTCCCGCAGTATAAATCACGCAGGATTGTTTTTACCATGTACACAATGCAGTAAAACTACATGCTCAAAAAACACAGAAAAAAAAATGCTGATTGCAGCAGCTGCTCCTCCTTGCTGCTCCTTTTCACAAAGGAGCAGGAGCAAACACTTTATAAATAAAATAAAATCCATAAGTCCTGCTCACAGACTGATTGCAAGAGACAGGAGATGTCCTCATCCAGTTAAAAAGTCCGGACATCTCCAGTCCACTCACGGACGATTCGTTCACGCGCACATGTGAACTTAAAAAAAAAAGAGACAAAACTGTCTGGCTGCAGGCAATTAGTTCCTTGTTCTCCGTTCAAACTCTCTCATCACAGTTAAAAAAAAAAAAAAAAAAGGACATACAAGGTCTATTAGAAAAGTATCCGACCTTATTATTTTTTTCAAAACCATATGGATTTGAATCACGTGTGATTACATCAGACATGCTTGAACCCTCGTGGGCATGCGAGAGTTTTTTCACGCCTGTCGGTTACGTCATTCGCCTGTGGGCAGTCTTTAAGTGAGGAGTGGCCCACCCTCTCGTCTTTTTTTTTTTTCATTGTTTAGGAATGGCTCAGAGACTGCTGCTTTGTTTGATCAAAATTTTTTCAAAACTGTAAGGCACAACTGAGTGGACACCATTCGATAAATTCAGCTAGTTTTCGGTAAAAATTTTAATGGCCGATGAGAGATTTTGGTCTGGTAGTGTCGCTTTAAGGACAGCCCTGACGGCGATCTGCGCTTCGAGGCGGCAGCGTCTCGCCGTTTCAAGTTGAAAACTTCCACATTTCAGGCTCTGTTGACCCAGGAAGTCGTCAGAGAACAGAGAACTTTCAGAAGAAGTTGGCATGAGGAGTTTATGCAGACATTCCAATGTTAACGGACATTTTGTAATGAACCCGACCGCGGGGGGTCGCGACAGGAAAAACACCTCCGTTGGAAACCTTAACGGGCAAGTTGGAACATGCCCAAGCTGTTAAACAATTTCTCAGTTACTCACTTGTTGAAAGCCATCAAAAGCTGCCTGAATTTTACAAATGGTTTTCAACACCAAGGTGTTTTTCCTGTCGCGGCGCACACAGATTCGCCGAGTCGTCACGTAAATGACTCGGCGAATTTACGCGCACGTCTTTCATTACAAAATGTCCTTAAACAGTGGAATGTCCGCATAAAGTCCTCATGCCGGCCTCTTCTGAATCTTCTCTGTTCTCTCACGACGTCCTGGGTGAATTAAGCCTTAAATTAGGATGTTTTCAGGTCGAAACAGGCCGACGACGGCGCCTGGAAGCGCTGCGCGACGTCCGCTCCGTGGGAAGTCCTTACACGGACAGAAACACCCCATAATCTCTCATCAGACGTTAAACTTTTCACCGAAAACCAGCTTAATTTCTCGAATAGTGTCCACTCAGATATTCCTCACAGGTCCAGAAAAAATTTTGATAAAGCAACGCGCACCGTCTCGAGCAGCGTGTGAAACAAAGGAATTCAGCCAAGAGGGCGGGACCACATCTCACTCAAGGCCTGCCCACAGGGAAATGACGTCACCGACACGCGTGAAAAAACTCAAGCATGCGCACTAGGGTTCAAGCATGATTGGTGTAATCGCACGTCATTCAAATCCATACAGTTTTTAAAAAAATAAAAAGGTAGGATACTTTTCTGATAGACCTCGTAAGTCCTGCTCACAGACTGATTGCCAGAGACAGGACATGTCAACATCAAGTAGAACTCCAGACATCTCCACATTTTCTCACGGACAGTTCATTTGTGCATGCGTGGTCAAAGGAGGAAAAATAAACTAACAGAACTCAGAGCGCAGCCCTGCAGCTCAGCACAAGAACACATATAAAGTAGAAGAGAACCTGCAGGCTGCGTTCTCACCTCCTCTCTGCCCCCTGCTGCGCACACCTGACGCAGAAATTCTTGCATCGTCATAACGCAACAGGGAGCAACCGGGACCAGCCCTGGTGTGAAAGGGGCTTAATACGCAAAGACTGCAATTGGCTGTGATGTTACTTTTACGTTTTCACTCCTTCTTACCCAGTCATATTTTAAAAGTTTTTGAAGTCCACATTCGATCATGAATCAAATCAAATAACGCGTGGCAGAAAAGTCTGCAAATTTCACAACACCGAGCCTGGAAAAAGGTGGCACACCACAGTGGCACCCAAGATTGCGTGCCACTGCGGGGATCGAATTCGTGCAAGTACCAAGGTGGTTTAAGAATAGAGTCCAGTTTGTGTGGGGCATTAATTGTTTTTCATGTTATCACCAGGTTCCAGTGGACGAGGTGTGTGGATGTCCTCTGGTGAAGAATGTGTTTGAACTGACAGGGGAATACTGCAGGGTCTCCAAAAGGAAGTGTAACAAACATTACAACTGGGAAAAGCTGAGGCGAGCCGAGGTGGACTTGGAGCGAGTCAGGGTGGTGAGTTAAAAATCTTTTTGTGTTTGGCTTTTTTGAAGTAGGACTGGGATAGTTAAAGGACATTCACTATTTACAAACCTTAGTCATATTAAAACATTGCTACTGATCAAGCCTCAGAATGTTCTGCTCACCTTTGACAATTGTCTTCTTGAGCAGAATCCACACGTGGTTTCTAAGACTGGTCCCATGTTGAGGTGAACCAGTTTCTTAAAAAAATACACAGAGCAGGCCTTATTTCTTTAGACATTGTTCCATTAACACATTGACGTTTAAAAAGAGAAAGGTTGCTAGTGTCATTTATTTATTTTTGCTATTTTTAAGATATGGTGGATTTTTTTTCCTCTTTCTCCCTAATCTGTCTGCTTCAGTAATCCTCTGTCGAGATGTGCTTTGCTTTTGTGATATGCAGTGAAGGTCAACGGGTCATGTATCATGCAGAAGGGTGTCAATGTTGTGAATGTGAACATGACTATTAACATGTTAAGAGCCATAGTCTGTAACTGTGGAATGTTTTATAGAAGGGGGTGATATATCATGTTTCAGTAGGTCACTGAAGTTTTTTTTTTGTTGTTTTTTTTTTTTGTTTTTTTTTTTTAAGGGAAAATCATGTTTTTTATCCAAAGATCCCTTTGGGTGGAAAATTATGGCCCTTTTTAGGGTAGGGGTTAAAGGGGTCAAAACAGTGACATAGTCAAAATATGGATTTTGAACTTTGAATATCTTTGTGCGCCATGAGTAAGCCTCATTGATCTTATGGTATATGAATGTATGGATGGAGTTCTCCCATTTAGCGTTATTTTTTTCCAAGGCTAATTGAGGGTGGCATTTTGGGCTGCATTTGGGACCCTCCCAGGGCCTGCGCCCTGAATAAGCCTTGCTCATTTATGCATATTTGGATACACTGGGACAAGTTCTTTCCAAATTTGCATAAATGGTGGTAGCTTAGTTTGGGCACTTTTGTATAGGTGGCGCTCTTTATGTTAAGAACGCGGTATTTGGCGATTTTCATTTGGCCATATCTCGGTGCGCCCCCTATGGATTTCAGTGAAACTTGTTTTATGTTCCACTGTATCTCTGCTATTCATGATAAAGATATCAAGAAGCCTTCTGACATCCTTATCAGTGCATTGTTGCCACCTTCTGCATCAGTCTGTTATAGCAGCACTAAATCCTCTCACGTCCAGTGACAGATTTTGTTTTCCATGCGATCGACTGGAACTCGGCCTCAATTCCAACCCCAGCGCCATTTCCTCATCAAGTCACCAAACATCAAATAAACATCATTAACATTAACTTGATTGTTTTACATTACAACAGTTACATTCACTTTTCTTCTAACTTGCTATATTCTCTCATTTTATCCTCATGCATCCTTTTGAATCCATAAACATTTGTACATTAAATTTCTTCATTCAATGCATTCCAATAAACAATGTCCCTCCATAAACAGAGGGACACTTCTCTTTCATAGTTGTCCATGCAAACATAGTCCGAAAACAATATTTTCTTCTATGGCAAACGGCCTGTGTAACAAGACTAAATACAGTTTGGACATCATCTGGCAAAGTTCCATCCTAGGCTTCCACATAATAAGTGCAACTTTTAAGTCAACAAGATCCTTACATTTTAGTTGACTAGTTTCAATAAACAACTTATTAGTATGCCCTCTGTAACCTTTTTTGATGGTAATACTAATGACTCTTTTTTGTAACAGGTACAAGGACTTAGTGGTACTGCTATATGTGTTACCCCAGACTTCAGTGCAATAACAGAAGTATGGGAGAATCATTGCGCAATATAGCATACACAACAAATTGCAGTCAGACAAATCTTTTACTTTAAATAAAATGCCAATACGATTCACAATATTAAGACAACTTATTTTCATTAAACCTATTTTTCACTTATCATTTCTTCTCCTATTCTTCCTATTATTTCCAATAAATTACTTCCTGAGTGATATATACTGATATCATCAGCAACCAAGAAATTTAACATCTTCGCTGATTCACTAATAAACAAAAGGAAAAGCAAAGGCCATAAAACAGACCCTTGCGGGACTCCACATATGACCTATCTACAATCAAAATTTAACCCATTAATATGTACATACTGTTGACGGTTTGTAATATAACTTTGAAGCCTCTGGTATGCTGTGCCCCTAATCCCATACTTATATAGTAAGTCCCTTCGGCTGCTCCCTTGTTTTGCACTCGGGGTCGCCACAGCAAGTCCAAGGTGGATCTGCATGTTGAATTGGCACAGGTTTTACGCCGGATGCCCTTCCTGATGCAACTCCACATTACATGGAGAAATGTGGCAGGGGTGGGATTTGAACCCGGAATGTTCTGCACTGAAACAAAGCACATTAACCACTTGGCCACCGCCCCTGCTCTAATCCCATACTTATATAATTTTAATAATGACTCATGATTTATGGTGTTGAATGATTTGTGTAAATTGATACACACTCCAAATGTAATTTAATCTAATTTTAATTTTATTTAATTTTATACAAGTCATTGTTTAGACGTAATTTTCTTCTCTTTTTTACCTGTAGTGGTACAAGTTGGATGAGCTGTTTGAACAGGAGCGCAATGTCAGGACTGCTATGACCAACAGGGCAGGTCTGCTCGCTCTGATGCTGCACCAAACCATTCAGCATGACCCCTTGACAACTGATCTCCGTAGCAACAAGGATCGTTAGTCAGCCTAATCTGCATTAGTTTTGTGGACACTGTTATGACTGTATATAATATGAGAGATCTAAATGGTAATCTGGGTAGAGACTAATCTTAAACTGCATTCACATGTTGGAGTGTAAATTTCACTGCTAGATGTAAATGGCTGCTGGAGCCGCATGCTCTGATGGCACACACTGTCCAAAGCTGTCATTTCTGGATGTTGATTGATATCCAACAACAGTCAACGCTGCACAGTGATGGATGAATTCGTTCAGTGTAGACACATTGAAAGAATTGCCAGAGCAGTCAGGCTTGTAATGAACACTGTGCTAAAGGCTAAAATGTCATTGTATCTTTTCATGAAATACATTATTGCTCATCCAAATAATTTTGCAACATGTCCACATCTCCCATTCTGTATTTTAACATTTCCCATAATCCCCCTGCACTTCCAAGAATCCACCGTGGCACCAGCAGAGGTCCGGCGTCTCAAAGTGTATGTCAACAATGGCAAAGTAAGGATGTGAATGGCGCCAATTCAGCAAGTTCACGAACAATTATGATGACACATTCTCTCAAGTTGAGAGGATTATCTAGAAGAGGTGTAGCACCTGTGATGAACTTCTGTTGTGCCCCGATGTTGTCTATACTTCAGGTGGTGGGTTTACATTGTACCCTGAACTGGAACTCTGCTGAAACCGACCTCTCGTGTGAGTCAGGGACTGAGACGCCGCAAGATTCACAACTGTGAAACACAGAATAGTAACTAATGCCAGTTCTCACTTTCACAGATATGCATCCCCATTGGTCACAGTCTAATACCAGCCACTTTGTCCATACCTCGGAAACAAACCCTTAGAGGGTCTGGGAGGGTGTCTGTAATGAACTGGGATGTTTCATCATTGTGCTGTGGTCTTGTTTTATTTTAACTTGTGGTGGGAATTTCAGCATATTTAAAAATGCATTTGTTTAACATATAACCCCTTGCATTTCTGTGGCATTTATAACATGTACTGTACGTACCGTGACATCACCAGCAGGAGTTCTGGCAGCGCTACAGTTATTCTCGGAGTGTAGTACGGTTGTTTTTGCACACATCACATGGCACAATCTGACACATTGTCATCAGACTCACACGTCAGTTTGTCACGTTACAGACTGTGAAAGTGATAACTGGGCTTTATGCATCCTCAGCCACTGCAGGTGTCAGTGATTCTGCTGTAGTGACGAAGGGCTGTTTGCCGATCAGTATGTAAATGCAACACAAGATTATAACAAGGTATTCCTGTTAAGTCTTTTACAACTCTAATAATTAGCTTCCTTGGTGATAAATTTAAATGTTTTGTGGTAAACTGATTGTTGAAAACTGCTGTTAAACATGATTGCCCAAAATAAACAATTTGTTGCAGGTAATGTTTTTGTGGAAAGACTATTTACTTGTTTACTTTTCTACATACGTTGTCTGTGATTAGCATGGACTTTGCAACTTGACCTGAAATGTTAACATTGCTGAAGAAATTACATGAAACATGATGTACTTTTGTTGCAGTAAGCAGTTGAAGCCTTAAGAAAATACTTCTGAAGCTCCAACTTGTAGTTGTTATGGCATCTGGTGGTCTTTATCTTCAGGCGACAAGTCTGTCCTCACCTTGCTGAGGTCCATATCCCCAGGTGACACCTTGCCAATTATTTTGGCCAAAATTGAGATCAGTTATTTAACAGGATTACACATTAACTTTCAATACATCCAGCTTTTACTGATTTTTTTTTTTTAAACATTTTAACAATAGATTTTATTTCAATAAAACTTTTTTTTAAGTAGTAGCCACCTGCTGCTTGGCTTTATTACATGCCAAAAATAAAGCATCATTGTATAACAATTTTGTCTATATTAAGTTGTAATTGTTGGAAGCCAAAATTGTTATTGACACATTAACACTTACTCTCCCAGCCATACATGGAGTTGGATCTTCTGTCCTAAGTTCTACTGTTGTATTTCTGTTATTGGTGTTATGTTTAGGCCTGTGTCGGTGAAATTCTCTGCATTTTATAACAAATTCCAGAAACAGAGGGTGTTAAAGCCCAGTAAGATGTATGTTTGATTTATTAACTGTAAATAAACAATGCTTTTTTTTTTTCTCAGTTCATGGACTCTAGAGCCTTAAACATCAAACGTGGTGATCATTTTGATGCATTCACTTGCGTTGAACACGGCAACAGCGTGCAGAGGTGTTGTATATTTCCATGTCACACTCTGGCTTTTTGAGGGCTTGGTGAACAACGGGGACAATCGCCATTATGGATTCGTGAGAGGAAAAGTGAAGCACTACCACAATATTAACAGGAAAAAAAAAAAGCAGAACGAGTGACAGACGTCACCCTGCTGGGAGGGGGAAAAAATTTTTCCAGCAACTTATGCGTAAGATGCTAGGTTGAGCTGAAGTGGCCACATTTCTGCACTCAGTCACCTGTGTTTTGGCCTGATGCAGCATTTCTATTGGATGTATGAAGCCACATCACAGCGTGAAAGTTGGATTGGGTTGATCTTTGACTGCGGCGGCCTGATGGCAATGCACACTCCTGGCAAAGTGTGATGGCTCTGTTTGACACCTTGGACGTGTTCAACGCAAGCAAAGGTGTGGAAGTTACAACGGGTGGAAAAAAAGCAACTTTTTATTTCGACAGTACAACAGTGTCACTTTATTTCTCCCTTTTCACACAATTCAGACATTTTATATCAGTTTGGCCCCGCTCATTAACCTCACAGGAGTCATGACAGGAAAAGCACCACAGGGGCCGAGACAACATGTATGCATAGCAGGAATAAGCATTGCCCACGCAGGGGCCGACAGAGGTTGTCATGCAGAGCAGGAATACAGTTATCCACTTGGAGACCAAGACAGAAAACAATATGCACACCTCGGCGTATTAACATGCACAATAGGGGCCACACTCTACCACAAGTCACGACACTGGTATGTGCTTCATGCATCTGGGTGTGTAACCACATCCTAAACAGGGAACATACTTAGTATGGTGAATTATGTGTTGAATGTATGCCACAAAGGCATCCAAATGATCAACCAACGTTCAGGACTTGAAACACATTGCACATGCCCAACAGGGCGTCTCGGACATCGAGCTACTGCCAGACTCTTGCTTCCACCCTTTTAGCTTTCTTCTTCTGCTGTTTCTGGACATGTTTTCCTCCACTGCTTCACGCAGCAGCAGCCCAATGTCCACTGGTACCCTGTTGGGCACCGGCAGCAGTCGTCGTTAACCCATTGTTGTGGTCTGGGCTGCAGTCCGCTCCGGCATGACACTTTCCAGCTTTTCTTTGTTTCATGTCTGGAGTGCCTGATGCTGAAGTGACACACCTGGGGCTCGTTTGCTCTACTTTAAGACTGGGTTGGACAGACCATTGCCAGAATGTACCATCACATCATGTGGTAGCATTTTGGTCTCACTGTGCTCAGAAATGTTCCTGAGAAATGAACTCCTGTGCCATTTTCAATTCATTGTTTTTGTTACGCTGAAAGACTGTCAATAGTGAGGTACCCCTGCCATATACAGTGGGGCAAAAAAGTATTTAGTCCCTGATTGTGCAAGTTCTCCTACTTAGAAAGATGAGAGGTCTGTAATTTTCAACATAGGTACACTTCAACTGAGACAAAATGAGGGGGGAAAAAAATCCGGGAAATCACATTGTAGGATTTTTAAAGAATTTATTAGTAAATTATGGTGGAAAATAAGTATTTGGTCAATAACAAAAGTTCAACTCAATACTTTGTAACAATCTTTGTTGGTAATGACAGAGGTTAAACGTGTCCTGTAAGTCTTCACCAGGTTTGCACACACTGTAGCTGGTATTTTGGCCCATTCCTCCATGCAGAGCTCTAGAGCAGCGATGTTTTGGGGCTGTCGCTGGGCAACATGGACTTTCAACTCCCTCAATAAATTGTCTATGGGGTTGAGGTCTGGAGACCGGCTTGGCCACTCCAGGACCTTGAAATGCTTTTTACGGAGCCACTCCATTGTCCGAGCGGTGTGTTTGGGATCATTGTCATGCTGGAAGACCCAGCCACGTTGCATCTTCATTGCTCTCACTGATGGAAGGAGGTTTTGGCTTAAAATCTCATGATACATGGCCACATTCATTCTTTAACACCTATCAGTGGTCCTGTCTCCTTTGCAGAAAAACAACCCCAAAGCATGATATTTCCACCCCCATGCTTCACAGTAGATAAGGTGTTCTTGGAATGCAACCCAGCATTCTTCCTCCAAACACGAGTTGAGTTTTTACCAAAAAGTTTTGGTTTCATCTGACCACATGATATTCTCCCAGTCCTCATCTGGTTCATCCATATGCTCTCTGACAAACTTCAGACGGGCCTGGACATGTACTGGCTTAAGCAGGGGGACACGCCTGGCACTGCAGGATTTGAGTCCCTCTGCGTAGTGTGTAGCCTTTTTTACTTTGGTCCCAGCTCTCTGCAGGTCATTCATCAGGTCCCTTCATGTAGTTCTGGGATTTTTGTTCACCGTTCTCATGATCATTTTGACCCCACATCTTGTGTGGAGCCCCAGATCGAGGGAGATTATCAGTGGCCTTGTATGTCTATTTTCTTACAATTGCTCCCACAGTTGATTTGCACCAACCTGTTTGACTATTGTAGATTCACTCTTCCCAGCCTAGTGCACATCTACAATTTTCTTCCTGGTGTCCTTCAACAGGTCTTTGGTCTTGGCCATGGTTGAGCTTGGAGTCTGTTTGAGGCTGTGGATAGGTGTCTGTGATACAGATGAGTTCGAAAAGGTGCCATTAATACAGGTTTAGCGGGATGAAAGTCCCGGGTCCCAATTGAAAAGACGTTCCCGCTAGCTAGGCTAATGGGGAGTTCCCCTTTGGCTGACCTGGTAGAGGAATGGTCTTTTGTGCGAGCCGCGTGGGTTCGATCCCCACCGTCGTCCCGGCCGCGAAGGTCCTGCTACTTCAATTAGTTTTGTTTAACCTTATTTGTTCACTCTTGGTCACTTAGTCACTCCAGTCTTAGTTTGATTCTGTTTAATTTCTTGTATTATGCCCAGGTTCATCTGCACCTTAAAATGAGAGACAGAGCAGAGGGGACAGGTGAGTCAATGGCAGTAGCAGAAAACAGTGGTGGTTGAGACCGGTATACCACATGGAATGGAGAGTACCCAGTAGACGAAGAGGGCAAGCTATTATGAGCAAGTTCAATCTAACGTAACTTTGAAGACCAGGTGGTGGGATGGTGTGAGGCCATAATAATCAATCAATCAATTTTTTTTTATATAGCGCCAAATCACAACAAACAGTTGCCCCAAGGCGCTTTATATTGTAAGGCAAGGCCATACAATAATTATGTAAAACCCCAACGGTCAAAACGACCCCCTGTGAGCAAGCACTTGGCTACAGTGGGAAGGAAAAACTCCCTTTTAACAGGAAAAAACCTCCAGCAGAACCAGGCTCAGGGAGGGGCAGTCTTCTGCTGGGACTGGTTGGGGCTGAGGGAGAGAACCAGGAAAAAGACATGCTGTGGAGGGGAGCAGAGATCGATCACTAATGATTAAATGCAGAGTGGTGCATACAGAGCAAAAAGAGAAAGAAACAGTGCATCATGGGAACCCCCCAGCAGTCTACGTCTATAGCAGCATAACTAAGGGATGGTTCAGGGTCACCTGATCCAGCCCTAACTATAAGCTTTAGCAAAAAGGAAAGTTTTAAGCCCAATCTTAAAAGTAGAGAGGGTGTCTGTCTCCCTGATCTGAATTGGGAGCTGGTTCCACAGGAGAGGAGCCTGAAAGTTGAAGGCTCTGCCTCCCATTCTACTCTTACAAACCCTAGGAACTACAAGTAAGCCTGCAGTCTGAGAGCGAAGCGCTCTATTGGGGTGATATGGTACTACGAGGTCCCTAAGATAAGATGGGACCTGATTATTCAAAACCTTATAAGTAAGAAGAAGAATTTTAAATTCTATTCTAGAATTAACAGGAAGCCAATGAAGAGAGGCCAATATGGGTGAGATATGCTCTCTCCTTCTAGTCCCCGTCAGTACTCTAGCTGCAGCATTTTGAATTAACTGAAGGCTTTTTAGGGAACTTTTAGGACAACCTGATAATAATGAATTACAATAGTCCAGCCTAGAGGAAATAAATGCATGAATTAGTTTTTCAGCATCACTCTGAGACAAGACCTTTCTGATTTTAGAGATATTGCGTAAATGCAAAAAAGCAGTCCTACATATTTGTTTAATATGCGCTTTGAATGACATATCCTGATCAAAAATGACTCCAAGATTTCTCACAGTATACTAGAGGTCAGGGTAATGCCATCCAGAGTAAGGATCTGGTTAGACACCATGTTTCTAAGATTTGTGGGGCCAAGTACAATAACTTCAGTTTTATCTGAGTTTAAAAGCAGGAAATTAGAGGTCATCCATGTCTTTATGTCTGTAAGACAATCCTGCAGTTTAGCTAATTGGTGTGTGTCCTCTGGCTTCATGGATAGATAAAGCTGGGTATCATCTGCGTAACAATGAAAATTTAAGCAATACCGTCTAATAATACTGCCTAAGGGAAGCATGTATAAAGTGAATAAAATTGGTCCTAGCACAGAACCTTGTGGAACTCCATAATTAACTTTAGTCTGTGAAGAAGATTCCCCATTTACATGAACAAATTGTAATCTATTAGACAAATATGATTCAAACCACCGCAGCGCAGTGCCTTTAATACCTATGGCATGCTCTAATCTCTGTAATAAAATTTTATGGTCAACAGTATCAAAAGCAGCACTGAGGTCTAACAGAACAAGCACAGAGATGAGTCCACTGTCCGAGGCCATAAGAAGATCATTTGTAACCTTCACTAATGCTGTTTCTGTACTATGATGAATTCTAAAACCTGACTGAAACTCTTCAAATAGACCATTCCTCTGCAGATGATCAGTTAGCTGTTTTACAACTACCCTTTCAAGAATTTTGAGAGAAAAGGAAGGTTGGAGATTGGCCTATAATTAGCTAAGATAGCTGGGTCAAGTGATGGCTTTTTAAGTAATGGTTTAATTACTGCCACCTTAAAAGCCTGTGGTACATAGCCAACTAACAAAGATAGATTGATCATATTTAAGATCGAAGCATTAAATAATGGTAGGGCTTCCTTGAGCAGCCTGGTAGGAATGGGGTCTAATAAACATGTTGATGGTTTGGATGAAGTAACTAATGAAAATAACTCAGACAGAACAATCGGAGAGAAAGAGTCTAACCAAATACTGGCATCACTGAAAGCAGCCAAGATAACGATACGTCTTTGGGATGGTTATGAGTAATTTTTTCTTTAATAGTTAAAATTTTGTTAGTTAAAGTTAATGGAATACTCAGCTCAATAGAGCTCTGACTCTTTGTCAGCCTGGCTACAGTGCTGAAAAGAAACCTGGGGTTGTTCTTATTTTCTTCAATTAGTGATGAGTAGAAAGATGTCCTAGCTTTACGGAGGGCTTTTTTATAGAGCAACAGACTCTTTTCCCAGGCTAAGTGAAGATCTTCTAAATTAGTGAGACGCCATTTCCTCTCCAACTTACGGGTTATCTGCTTTAAGCTACGAGTTTGTGAGTTATACCACGGAGTCAGGCACTTCTGATTTAAAGCTCCTCTTTTTTAGAGGAGCTACAGCATCCAAAGGTTGTCTTCAATGAGGATGTAAAACTATTGACGAGATACTCTATCTCACTTACAGAGTTTAGGTAGCTACTCTGCACTGTGTTGGTATATGGCATTAGAGAACATAAAGAAGGAATCATATCCTTAAACCTAGTTACAGTGCTTTCTGAAAGACTTCTAGTGTAATGAAACTATTCCCCACTGCTGGGTAGTCCATCAGAGTAAATGTAAATGTTATTAAGAAATGATCAGACAGAAGGGAGTTTCAGGGAATACTGTTAAGGTCTTCAATTTCCATACCATAAGTCAGAACAAAGATCTAAGATATGATTAAAGTGGTGGGTGGACTCATTTACTTTTTGAGCAAAGCCAATAGAGTCTAATAATAGATTAAATGCAGTGTTACGGCTGTCATTCTCAGCATCTGTGTGGATGTTAAAATCGCCCACTATCATTATCTTATCTGAGCTAAGCACTAAGTCAGACAAAAGGTCTGAAAATTCACAGAGAAACTCACAGTAACGACAGGTGGGACGATAGATAATAACAAATAAAACTGGTTTTGGGGACTTCCAATTTGGATGGACAAGACTAAGAGTCAAGCTTTCAAATGAATTAAAGCTCTGTCTGGTGTTTTTGATTAATTAATAAGCTGGATGGAAGATTGCTGCTAATCCTCCGCCCCGGCCCGTGCTACGAGCATTCTGACAGTTAGTGTGACTCGGGGGGTGTTGACTCATTTAAACTAACATATTCATCCTGCTGTAACCAGGTTTCTGTAAGGCAGAATAAATCAATATGTTGATCATTATTATCATTTACCAACAGGGACTTAGAAGAGAGAGACCTAATGTTTAATAGACCACATTTAACTGTTTAGTCTGTGGTGCAGTTGAAGGTGCTATATTATTTTTTGTTTTTGAATTTTTATGCTTAAATAGATTTTTGCTGTTATTGGTGGTCTGGGAGCAGGCACCGTCTCTACTGGGATGGGGTAATGAGGGATGGCAGGGGGAGAGAAGCTGCAGAGAGGTGTGTAAGACTACAACTCTGCTTCCTGGTCCCAACCCTGGATAGTCACGGTTTGGAGGATTTAAGAAAATTGGCCAGATTTCTAGAAATGAGAGCTGCTCCATCCAAAGTGGGATGGATGCCGTCTCTCCTAACAAGACCAGGTTTTCCCCAGAAGCTTTGCCAATTATCTATGAAGCCCACCTCATTTTTGGACACCACTCAGACAGCCAGCAATTCAAGGAGAACATGCGGCTAACATGTCACTCCCGGTCCTGATTGGGGAGGGGCCCAGAGAAAACTACAGAGTCCGACATTGTTTTTGCAAAGTTACACACCGATTTAATGTTAATTTTAGTGACCTCCGATTGGCGTAACCGGGTGTCATTACTGCCGACGTGAATTACAATCTTACCAAATTTACGCTTAGCCTTAGCCAGCAGTTTCACATTTCCTTCAATGTCGCCTGCTCTGGCCCCCGGAAGACAATTGACTATGGTTGCTGGTGTCGCTAACTTCACATTTCGCAAAACAGAGTCGCCAATAACCAGAGTTGATCCTCGGCGGGTGTGTCGTCGAGTGGGGAAAAACGGT